>NC_069138.1:26007261-26307761 GCF_026914265.1 Mya arenaria | reverse complement strand
ATTCATCAGTGAAAATTTGAACTAGAAATGATATTCATTTAACTGTGCACTCTGTATGCAGAGGTCTACTTTCCGGCGCGATCTCGAAACATATGCTAGCATTTAATCGCATTCTTGACATAGCATTGTTTTTCGTTCTACCAAAGTTTCATTCCTCGGACAATAAGTTTCTAGAAAGACTTTGCTTCCCAAAGTTCATATAAAGAGTTTAAACAATATGTAAAATTATGGGAGCCTGTATACCAAATTCCATTATAAATTACCCTTACCGTTCCAACTTATGGCCGGCTTGCAACGTGTTTGGCGGCTAAAGCAACTATGACAATATATTTCTTTCATCATAATAATGGTTAAGTGGTATCAAAATGCAGCATCATATTCTTATTAATAAGCAATTTGTAAAAACAATTTGACACGTGCGAAGTATTGAAGCGGGACGACATTTCCAGTTAGCTATGCAATTATAGGCAGCAAATTGTTCTTTAATGTAATAGTCGTAAAAAGATTCTTAAAATAACATTATAATCATAATTACCATACCAAAACGAGACGAACCTTAAAGAAATAACTGTGGAAAGAAGATATAGATTTTTTTAACCTATGCATTATTGTTGTGTTTAGCATATAATTGTAGCCAGTG
This sequence comes from Mya arenaria, assembly GCF_026914265.1. Taxonomy (NCBI): domain Eukaryota; kingdom Metazoa; phylum Mollusca; class Bivalvia; order Myida; family Myidae; genus Mya; species Mya arenaria. The sequence goes on along the minus strand of NC_069138.1, from coordinate 26,307,121 downwards.
AGTTGAAGTCACACGGCATTTCAGTCATACAATATCGACATACGGGTATACAGTTCTTGTCCTGAATTTCAGACTTCATTTCCATTGCATTAATCTTCATTATCACTACCATACTCTTAGTAATGAGTGGTAAGTCCGTTGCATGCTGTTTTTGATTAATGTATGTACGTTGGTGTTCCTCTCCCGTCTTCGTATGTCCGACTGAAGGGCCGTCATACAGTTGCTGTCCTTGCTGATCACTTTTCGATAAGCGGCTTACCCGTCTTTGTCGTCCAATGCAGTCCTACATGTCCTGGATCTCATATAATTGGCCGTTTATGCTCCTCTAAAACCTCGTCGAATCTGCTGTTAAAGATGCACTCTTACTCCCAATTAGATTTACCACAATTAATAAAATTGCTTAAAGTATAAATAAATGTCAAATACAATGGTTCTAATGAAGGATACTGAGTTTAATTTAAGAAAGGGGCAGAAAACACGGTATTTCTAACTAATGAGACGATATAAGATAAAAGTAAATATTTTAGCACTCACCAATCATTTAATATTTGTGCATTTTCAGCTATTAAATACACAGTTATAATATTTTTATCAGTTATAAATTTTTACATAAATGCATTGTTTAATAATAAGTTAAAGGTTTATCACTAAAAAAATGTGTGTTTGTTATACATGTGTATGTATTGATTTTGAATAAGAGTGTCACTTTAACTAGCCTTTCACTTAAAGTACCATATTTATTTTGAAAATTCAGCTCCTTGTGAAGATTTAAGGACAGAGTTCGAAACCTCACTTTAATACTCTTTGTTAATTTCAGCAGGAAACGCAAAATGATCAGAACAATTATTCGATTATATATCTTGACCAGTCAATGCTTGGTTCACACGAATGACCTTGCAAATGCAATACTACTATATTTTAAACGTTTTATTTGTGTATACTTCCAACCATTTTCTCGAAATTTGTTCGGAAAATATACAATCATTGATTTAAAGAGATATTTGTACTATTTGTAGACTGTTATATAAAAAGGTATTGCATATATATGGCAATATCTGCATTCGCTTCGTTACTAAATTTGTTTGACAATAAGGGCGACAAATCAAATTTGCAGAATTCTAGCTCTAAAATGTCAATGTATGGCATAGTTGTTCTTATCGTCCAAAACGTTGCAAGTAGGCCATGTGTTAGAAATATTCATGTACCCCGTAACGCTTTAAAATAGCTGTGTGAAGTTAGCCAAACATACGACATTGGACATTCAAAATCGAATGTTGTGCTGGCACGACATTGGACATTGGACATTCAAAAGTGAAAGTCGTGCTAGCACGACATTGGACATTGGACATTCAAAATTGAATGTTGTGCTGGCACGACGTTGGACATTGGACATTCAAAAGTGAAAGTCGTGCTAGCACGACATTGGACATTGGGCATTCAAAATCGAATGTTGTGCTGGCTCGACATTGGACATTGGACATTCAAAAGTGAAAGTCGTGCTAGCACGACATTGGACATTGGACATTCAAAAGTGAAAGTCGTGCTAGCACGTCATTGGACATTGGACATTCATAATCGAATGTTGTGCCGGCAAGACATTGGACATTGGACATTCATAATCGAATGTTGTGCTGGCACGACATTGGACATTCAAAAGTGAAAGTCGTGCTAGCACGACATTGGACATTGGACATTCAAAATCGAATGTTGTGCTGGCACGACATTGGACATTGGACATTCAAAAGTGAAAGTCGTGCTAGCACGACATTGGACATTTAAAAATTGAATGTTGTGCTGGCACGACATTGGACATTGGACATTCAAAATCGAATGTTGTGCTGGCACGACATTGGACATTGGACATTCAAAAACGATTGTCGTGCCGGCACGACATTGGACATTGGACATTCATAATCGAATGTTGTGCTGGCACGACATTGGACATTGGACATTCAAAAGTGAAAGTCGTGCTAGCACGACATTGGACATTGGACATTCAAAATCGAATGTTGTGCTGGCACGACATTGGACATTGGACATTCAAAAGTGAAAGTCGTGCTAGCACGACATTGGACATTCAAAATTGAATGTTGTGCTGGCACGACATTGGACATTTAAAAGTGAAAGTCGTGCTAGCACGACATTGGACATTGGACATTCAAAATCGAATGTTGTGCTGGCACGACATTGGACATTCAAAAGTGAAAGTCGTGCTAGCACGACATTGGACATTGGACATTCAAAATTGAATGTTGTGCTGGCACGACATTGGACATTGGACATTCAAAATCGAAATAGCACGACATTGGGCATTCAAAACAATATGTCGTGCTGGCTAGTTGTCTTGGTAATAAATATAAATTTTGGACCCATGATAGACGGATAATTGGTGGTGGTGTTGTTGTTATTGTTGTTGTAAGAATATGATTTATTGTTTTTGTATAAGGCGTAGTTTTAAGAATATATGTTGTTGTTGTTGTTGTTGTTATTATTAATTATTATTATTATTATTATTATTATTATTATTATTATTATTATTATTATTATTTTTCTCATGCTATCATTATTACTATTTTTATTATTATTATTATTATTATTATTATTATTATTATTATTATTATTATTATTATTATTATTATTATTATTATTATAAGTATTAGTATTAGTATTAGTATTAGTATTATTCATTTTAATATTACATTTTCAAAATCATAATTATCAAACAGCAATGTCATCGACAAAATCTGTGAATAATATGATTCTCTTGCTTACCACCATTTTGGTCAATCATATATGTCACAGTTTGAAACTGTGAAGAATAGGATCCTATTTTTCCCAGACCTGTGAAGAATATGATCTGGGAATATTAAGGTACTACAGTGCTCCGTAATGACGCTAAGTAACACTCGAAAACTAATAGAAAATTGTATACTTCAAACTGATATAAAGAAGTCAATTTTGAACGGTACTTGTCAAAAAGGATCTCTTCTTTAGTTTGTTCTAAACAAAATCCATTGTTGTTTCTTATATTTGGAACACTATTTCTTAATTGTATTCGTCTATCACTAGTAATCTTGATTTTAATTATCAAAATCCCTCAACTGAAAACACGTCCATTACTGCTTACACCCCACGACCAACCCAAATAACCACACCAACAACGGTCATAACTATAACTTAAACTACAACAACAACATAAAACACAGAAAAATATTCTTTATAATTACTACAACAACAAATATCTCTATATCAAACGTTACTATGCCTTCAATCGCAGTAAAGTCGCAACTACTAATACAGCAACACACCATAAACAACGTGTTTTTTTTTACTTCAGTAATCACACCTAGAACAACAAAAACAACTATGAATAGAAAAGTGGCTCTTTAGACGAACATTTTACCATAGCTTTAAATTCCCAACACTATCTTTATTTAAAAAATGTGACAGAGATGTAAAAAAAATAAACATTTTGGTAAAAAAACTCACAGGAACGTATGTGTTTGAAATGTGTGTGGCAAATGAGATCCTATTATTCCCACCTGTTCGGAATAGTACCTTTTTTATGGATGTGACAAGATGATACAGTATGGGTAAAATAAGGTCATAGGCATCTCGGGCCGATCGTTCAGAATTTTTTTAAAGTTAACATCGTTGTTAACTTTTAAATCTTTCCTGCTCTGGAAGTTTAATGAACTCACTTGTGATCTGCTGTATTTCAAACAATATTTGAGCTGTACTTGTTAGCATTTAAATAAATCAGCACATCATCACTTATTCACGTTTAAAATAACAACGATGTCGTTAAACACGTTGTTAACTTTAACAAAGTTCTGGTTAGAGTGTGTCGGGAGCTCTATGTTTCCTTACAATGTTGAACGCAAATTAAAAAAAAAAACGTTATAGTTTCAATATCTCGCCGATACTAGGGGGAACACACAGCGTTTTACATGTAATGCTAGTATATCCATTTTTTTATGTTACTTAAGATAATTTTACCGGTGATAATACTCCAATTCTTAACTCATTAACAGCACATAACAAAAATCAAGCGTTTTCCGGACGTAAAAAAATGCTAAAATTGTAAATATAGTTTTTATAGAGTTGCTTCATACGTAGTTTACATTTCGTAATGGTTAAAAGTTGTACGAATGTACTCATAAAATAAGTGGTTTGATGTGACATAGTGAACATATTATTAATTAAATTAACATGCATTAACTATTTTGTGATGTACAATACTATTGTGTCAACTACCCACTAAGTGGGCCAACGACTGTTTATATATATCGGTTCACCTGATTAAAATCAAGAACGGCTGACTGTTGTTTACCAAAGAAACCCATTGGCGAATTTGAAATATACCACTGCGGAAAATGGTTTAATATACGGGAATGTACTGAAACCCGTACATCCAACGTGTACGGTAAGTGTACGGGATGATGAATATACGGGTGTGTTCTCGTACATCTTGAGTATATGGGATTCGATGTACGGGCGTGAACTTACCCGAACACCAATGTTATAATACAAAAATGAATTATGTCATCAAGTTAGGTATATTGGCGTTGAATTTGATAGCATGTATGCTATGAACAACATATATATATCATTGACTTGTTAACATTTTCCCGTGTTACGTAGAGGAACAGGAAAATGTAAGTAAGAGTCACTTTTTGTAGAAAATGTAATGCCCTTTTGGGGGTTTAACAGCCTTTGATGAAATTAAATCGACATCTTTATGATAAAAAATAATAAAATTTGACAATGCTTATTGGTGTATCATTTGACAGCATATATGATATGATCAATATTTATTACATATACCATTTTCGTTTTTCCGTGTTTCGCAGAGTAAGACGAGTCGCGTTTTGTAGAAATATTGACATCTTTAAGATACAAAATACTAGTAATTGAATTTGACAATGCTGGTTGGATTAATTCACGGCTAGGGCTCGGGAAGGTTTAGTTTCCCGTACATGATGAATGTACGGGCGTGTACAAATGCCGTATATTATGGATGTACGGAAATATACAAGTAACGTTACCCGTACAAAATGGAAACACGGACATTTGTGTTTCCGGTACACGCTTGGTGTTCGGGAATGTTTAGTTTCCCCGTATACCCATAGGGCATATTTGGTATGAGGGGAGGGGTTCACTTCTTAATGTTTGGGCTTATATGTATAAACACGTAAGGCTATATCACTTTAAGTAAATGGCAGGAATTAATAAATTCATTTTTCCGATAAATTCACAGACGACTGTTTCAACTTATGGGTGCCCGCAGAGATGTGGTGCTTAATTAATATATGTTGATTTTTATATTGATAGGCGGGACCTTTTATGTTTATAGTGTCAGCACTGTCTTGTTCTCGGGTACTTTTATGGCCTTTCCAATTAGTGCATGTCGCGCTGAGATCATTTGTTTACATAAACAACATGGCCAGTTAATAGTATTATAAATAGGATGATTAAAGGCAAACAGAAAATTAGTTGCCATGGTAACCATTAAAAAAATCAAAAAATGCTAAGAAACATGGGTTTTTGTTAAAAAGGAGAATTATGTATATCTTGCATTGATTTGCCTTACAATTGTAAAAAAGGTGAACTTTAACCCATCTATCAATTCTGAATCTTTTAATATAAGTATAAGATTGTCAGCAATTTTCAAGGTTAAATTATAAATATAATTGTATACAAAGTATGACCAAATGAATACAAAATAACAGAAATATTTCATTGACTGAAGCGGACATGCTAAAAAAGTATCACATTGAAAGTACTAAGGGTTTTAGACAACAATTACAGTTTCCTAAGAAAACTAGACTCTAGTTACCATGTCAACTGTTTAAAGTGACACACTTATTCAATATCAATGCATACACATGTATAACAAACATATATTTTGACTGTTAACTCTTTAAAGCTGCACTCTCACAGATATACCATTTTTACAACTTTTTTATTATTTGTCTTGGAAAGGGCAAATTTTTGCGTAAATATCTGCAAACCAACGATATAAGAATGTTGACAAAAATCAGATCGTAGATTTTCATATTTCCTTCAAAAATTAATGTTTTATGGCTTAAACCGTTACTGACGGTTTAAGAAAAAATCATTAACATCGATTTTTGAACTTGAATACAAAAATCTGCGGTTTAATTTTTTTGCAAGCAGTCTTGTATCACTGTTTTCCATGGATTTTCGCAAAAATTGGCTCGTTCCATGACAAAAAATAAAAAAAAGTTGTCAAATCGTTCAATCTGTGAGAGTGCAGCTTTAACTACTTACTTAATAATTCATTTATGGAAAATATTACTGAAAACAAGATTGTAACAGTGTATTTAATAGCTGAAAACGCAAAAATATTAAATGATTGGTGAATGCTTAAAGATTTACTGTCATCCACTATGATCTCAAATTGTGGAAATACTGTGTTTTATGCACATTTCCTTCAAGTTAAAATAGGTACCCTTCATTGGAACCATTGTTTTCGACATTTATTGATCCTTTTTGGAATAATAAAACAATAGTATTAATTGTGGGAACACAATTATTTCATATAATCTTTACCAAATGAAGACGACGTAGCATGTTCGACTAACTGAGTCGATAAAAAAACAAGTCGACAGGCAGGAATAGGTTACTTTATCGACTCATTGACAATATTTTTTTGTGTTTACGTAAAACCAGATAGATGTACGGACGATTACATTTATACTTGTAGGAATCACCAATGCATGTCTATATTTTCCATATGTCATTATATACTGTGGATATAATTATTTTCACTTCCTTTATAAATGGTACTAGACGTGTAGCAGTGGTGTGTAAACAATTAAGCTTATTAAAATATGCCATTTTGAAAGCATTATCACTGTTTGTCTACATATAATCCACTTTCTCTGCATATGTGACATCATATATATCTGAATCATGCTTAAGTTTCAAATATTGCGATGGAATCGTCATGACAATGCTCTCTTGGTGTTAATAAATTCTATAATGGTTCATTGCTTTGTGATCTCTAAACCTTTTCAAATAATTTCAAGACAATATCTCAAAAAATCCGAATATTGCATGCCATCAAAATTAATTTAAAGTCGGTAAAAAAAACCATTCATTCATAAAACATGTCATACATTGATTTGAATGTGCTAACTGCTAGCACGACTTTCACTTTTGAATGTACAATGTCCAATGTCGTGCCAGCACAACATTCGATTATGAATGTCCAATGTCCAATGTCGTGCCGGCACGACAATCGTTTTTGAATGTGCAATGTCCAATGTCGTGCCAGCACGACTTTCACTTTTGAATGTCCAATGTCCAATGTCGTGCCAGCACAACATTCGATTATGAATATCCAATGTCCAATGTCGTGCTAGCACGACTTTCACTTTTGAATGTCCAATGTCCAATGTCGTGCCAGCACTACATTCGATTATGAATGTCCAATGTCCAATGTCGTGCTAGCACGACTTTCACTTTTGAATGTCCAATGTCCAATGTCGTGTCAGCACAACATTCGATTATGAATGTCCAATGTCCAATGTCGTGCTAGCACGACTTTCACTTTTGAATGTCCAATGTCCAATGTCGTGCCAGCACAACATTCGATTTTGAATGTCCAATGTCCAATGTCGTATGTTTAGCTAACTTCACACAGCTTTTTAAAATGAGGTTTAGTATACAAGTTAATTTAAACATGTATCTGCCGCCATGTCATTTATGTTCATTTTATATACCTCTTTTGCCATATATTATGGTACGAGAGAATAAACGTTGTTTGACCTGACTTGACTTTAATTGTCAAATTTAAGAAACACATACTTGCTTGCTGGTTCTTGTCCGAGAATTAAAATTTGGTGAAACAAACTGCAATGGATGCGTTCGATTAGTAGCACATGAGTCGCAATCGCCTGAAAGAAGTCGTCTGACAAGTTGATGTATTACTAGATGAATAATACGACTAGTATATATCTTTGTTACTTATGCATGGGTTTGTAATTGGTCTTATTGCAATTGATCTAGGAGGCGTCAAGATATTTTTCATACGTTCATACGTGCTTTTGCATCTCATCAGTGCATATATATTTGAGGTTTTCATATAACCAAGAACTTGTTTAATACTATTGTTGTTTTCTAACCTTGATTTAATGACATGAGGGATACATGAAAACAGCTAAATAACCTTGCCAATTAATTTGTTATTCCTGAGTTATGCTTTTTGAACTGAATATTTATGCAAAAAGCTACAGAAACAAGCTCAGTAGCAAAAAGTTTAAACATAGACCCGGTTTAGTGGCACGGGGTAAACGCCAAAGACATAGAACATAAAATCACAAACAAGAAACATAGAAGAACAGCACAAAACTCCACAAACAGCACAGTGCATACATACTATATATAAAAAATAGGTATGTTTATCAAGAATTGTTAGGTACCGCCTTGGAACGGTCAGTAAAGTGTAAATTTACTGGGGGTTTAAACCAGTTTATGTGCACAAACCTCACTCTTATTCTAACAATTCTTAATAAAGATAAAACGCAAAAGGTAAATCTTATCAAAGTATGCATTAACTTGAGGAAACTTATCAATAAAACAAATAATAATAAACGTATAGGTAAACCCCAAGTACTTCTATGATGCCAATTAAAGCGAATCTTCTGTTATGGTTTTATCATTATTAAAGCATAGACGTATTGACATCTACACGTAGTGTTGTAACAATTGAACATTCAACAATGTTGCAGCTGCACGCTGATCAAAAAAACAAACTCAATATTAAACACAACATTTTATTGCTTAAAGCCCGTAACATAACAACAGAACATGTCTCAACGCATTATCAGCATGGGATTTGGGAATTACAACACAACAATACAAGGGTGTATATAAGCAAAGTAATAACTTAAAATACAACTCAAATACAATACATCTCGTCGGTAATACTGATCCCGTCGACGTTGGTAAAGAAAGGAAAATACACGGGCAACTCATCGTCGGGATATTTTGACAACGTCCCATGATGCTACCGTGTTCTGTTGCTTAGTGGAAGAAACTAGTAGGCTGGAAATAAATAACCAAGTCCGTATTCATTTTGATTAAACTTATCGAAAATGCCTATAATATAATATGCCATTTGATATTAATTTGAATATATGAATGTATCATAATTAAATTTGCAACACCACACATGTACAAATAGTGTATGCTAGTATCGTAAGATTTGCAGAAATGAAACCATTTTTGATACACTCAGGTTGAAATTTGAAAACTTACAACTTTGGTTACTATTTTGTTACCTTTTAAAAACCCACAGTTCATAGAAACTGAAATTAATTATTTTTACCATTGTATTTTTTTTCTAAATACCGATCATGAGTAATAACTGACTTCTGTCAATGGAGACGCCTCCGACGTTTCCACCGAAATCGCCTCCAAATGTGCCTCCAAAGCCACCATCCACAACACCTGGACCAGCTCCACCGAACACCGGAAGGTCAGGCATGGATCCTCCTGGGCCATTGTAAACGGGACCGCCTTGAACCGGGCTGCTAGGCCCGCTAGATCCGCTTGTCAAGACGAGGGTACCGCTGGCTCCACCTGAAAATGTGCCGCCTGGGTAGAAGCCACTGGGCCCAGCTACAGAACCTCTGGAAGAGGGTCCACCAGAGACAGGGCCACCCGGTAAGGAGCCACTGGGACCAGACACCGGGCCTCCGGATATGGGACCACCGGAAACAGGTCTTCCGGACACTGGACCGAATGAAGGTCCCCGAGCAGTGGGTCCACCGCTTAAAAATGCCCCGCCGGTAAATTAAATGAATAATATTAAAACCTTTTTTTAAATTCATCCTTATTATGCCATGCTGTTATTTGCATTCATTTCAATTAACCAAGGTATGAGCGCACTTAGCGAAGCTTAGTAAACAAAATTTTTGACAGGCTTATTTTAATAAGTTTCATTTTTTTATATCTTTGTTAGGTACTTATCCATACCCCCGATAGATCCACTTAATTCAAATCCATTGCTTGGTCCAGTACCGGTGGGGCCACCAGAAACTGGGCCGCCCGGGAAGGAAGCACTGGGACCAGATAAAGGACCTCCGGAAACAGGTCCATTGGAACCAGGGCCTCCGGATCTTGGCCCGCTAGGTCCGCTTGTCATGACGAGGGTACCGCTGGCTCTACCTGAAAATGTGCCGCCTGGGTAGAAGCCACTGGGCCCAGCTACAGAACCTCTGGAAGAGGGACCACCAGAGACAGGGCCACCCGGTAAGGAGCCACTGGGACCAGACACCGGGCCTCCGGATATGGGACCACCGGAAACAGGGCTTCCGGACACTGGACCAAATGAAGGTCCCCGAGCAGTGGGTCCACCGCTTAAAAATGCCCCGCCGGTAAATTAAATGAATAATATTAAAACCTTTTTTTAAATTCATCCTTATTATGCCATGCTGTTATTTGCATTCATTTCAATTAACCAAAGTATGATCACACTTAGCGAAGCTTAGTAAACAAAATTTTGACAGGCTTATTTTAATAAGTTTCATTTTTTTATATCTTTGTTAGGTACTTATCCATACCCCCGATAGATCCACTAAATTCAAATCCATTGCTTGGTCCAGTACCGGTGGGGCCACCAGAAACTGGGCCGCCCGGGAAGGAACCACTGGGACCAGATAAAGGACCTCCGGAAACAGGTCCATTGGAAACAGGGCCTCCGGATCTTGGCCCGCTAGGTCCGCTTGTCATGACAAGGGTACCGCTGGGTCTACCTGAAAATGTGCCGCCTGGGTAGAAGCCACTGGGCCCAGCTACAGAGCCTCTGGAAGAGGGACCACCAGAGACAGGGCCATCCGGGAAGGAGCCATTGGGACCAGACAAAGGGCCTCCGGATATGGGACCTACGGAAACAGGTCTTCCGGACACTGGACCGAATGTAGGTCCCCGAGCAGTGGGTCCACCGCTTAAAAATGGACCGCCTGTAAATTAAATAATTTTTTTTTTTTTTTAAATTCATCCTTATTATGCCATGCTGTTATTTGCATCCATTTTAATTGACGTTTGATCGCACTTAGCGAACCTTAGTAAACAATTGTTTTGACAATCTGTATTTCAATAAGTTTCAATATTATTTTTTTTATCTTATTTAGGTACTTATCCATACCCCCGATAGATCCACTAAAATCAAATCCATTGCTTGGTCCAGTACCGGTGGGGCCACCAGAAACTGGGCCGCCCGGGAAGGAATCACTGGGACCAGATAAAGGACCTCCGGAAACAGGTCCATTGGAAACCGGGCCTCCGGACCTTGACCCGCTAGGTCCGCTTGTCATGACAAGGGAACCGCTGGCTCTACCTGAAAATGTGCCGCCTGGGTAGAAGCCACTGGGCCCAGCTACAGAGCCTCTGGAAGAGGGACCACCAGAGACAGGGCCACCCGGGAAGGAGCCACTGGGACCAGACACAGGGCCTCCGGATATGGGACCACCGGAAACAGGTCTTCCGGACACTGGACCGAATGTAGGTCCCCGAGCAGTGGGTCCACCGCTTAAAGATACCCCGCCTGTAAATTAAATGAATAATATTAAAACATTTTTTTTTAAATTCATCCTAATTATGCCATGCTGTTATTGCATCCATTTTAATTGACGTATGATCGCACTTAGCGAACCTTAGTAAACAATTGTTTTGACAATCTGTATTTCAATAAGTTTCAATATTTTTTTTTATCTTATTTAGGTACTTATCCATACCCCCGATAGATCCACTAAAATCAAATCCATTGCTTGGTCCAGTACCGGTGGGGCCACCAGAAACTGGGCCGCCCGGGAAGGAACCACTGGGACCAGATAAAGGACCTCCGGAAACAGGTCCACTGGAAACAGGGCCTCCGGACCTTGACCCGCTAGGTCCGCTTGTCATGACGAGGGTACCGCTGGCTCTACCTGAAAATGTGCCGCCTGGGTAGAAGCCACTGGGCCCAGCTACAGAGCCTCTGGAAGAGGGACCACCAGAGACAGGGCCACCCGGGAAGGAGCCACTGGGACCAGACACCGGGCCTCCGGATATGGGACCACCGGAAACAGGTCTTCCGGACACTGGACCGAATGTAGGTCCCCGAGCAGTGGGTCCACCGCTTAAAGATACCCCGCCTGTAAATTAAATGAATAATATTAAGACATTTTTTTAAATTCATCCATATTATGCCATGCTGTTATTTGCATCCATTTTAATTGACGTATGATCGCACTTAGCGATCCTTAGTAAACAAAAACTTTGACAAACTGTATTTTAATAAGTTTCAATATTTTTTTATATCTTATTTAGGTATTTATCCATACCCCCGATAGATCCACTAAATTCAAATCCATTGCTTGGTCCAGTACCGGTTGGGCCACCAGAAACTGGGCCGCCCGGGAAGGAACCACTGGGACCAGATAAAGGACCTCCAGAAACAGGTCCATTGGAAACAGGGCCTCCGGACCTTGGCCCACTAGGTCCGCTTGTCATGACGAGGGTACCGCTGGCTCCACCTGAAAATGTGCCGCCTGGGTAAAAGCCACTGGGCCCAGCTACAGAACCTCTGGAAGAGGGACCACCAGAGACAGGGCCACCCGGTAAGGAGCCACTGGGACCAGACACCGGGCCTCCGGATATGGGACCACCGGAAACAGGTCTTCCGGACACTGGACCGAATGTAGGTCCCCGAGCAGTGGGTCCACCGCTTAATGATACCCCGCCTGTAAATTCAATGAAAAATATATTCATTTTTTTTTAAATTCATCCTTATTATGCCATGCTGTTATTTGCATCCATTTTAATTGACGTATGATCGCACTTAGCGAACCTTAGTAAACAAAAATTTTGACAAACTGTATTTTAATAAGTTTCAATATTTTTTTTTATCTTATTTAGGTATTTATCCATACCCCCGATAGATCCACTAAAATCGAATCCATTGCTTGGTCCAGTACCGGTGGGGCCACCAGAAACTGGACCGCCCGGGAAGGAACCACTGGGACCAGATAAAGGACCTCCGGAAACAGGTCCATTGGAAACAGGTCCACTGGAAACAGGGCCTCCGGACCTTAGCCCGCTAGGTCCGCTTGACATGACGAGGGTACCGCTGGCTCCACCTGAAATTGTGCCGCCTGGGTAGAAGCCATTGGGCTCAGCTTCAGGACCTCCAGAAATGGGACCACCAGAGACAGGACCACCCGGGAAGGAGCCACTGGGACCAGTTACAGAGCCTCCGGACATGGGACGACCGGAAGCAGGGCTTCTGGACGCTGGACCGAATGTAGATCCCCGAGCAGTGGGTCCACCGCTTAAAAATGCCCCGCCTGTAAATTGAATAAAACTTTTTTTTTTAAAAACATCGTCACTATGCTATGTTTTTTTTGCATGCATTTGAATTGCCCAAACTATAATTGCAATTTGCGAACCTTTTCAATAGTAAGCCAAAATTTTAACAAAATGTATTTTAATATTACGTTTATTTTTGTTATGTACTTATCCAAACCTCCGATAGATCCACTAAATTCAAATCCATTGCTTGGTCCAGCACCGGTGGGGCCACCAGAAACTGGGCCGCCCGGGAAGGAACCACTGGGACCAGATAAAGGACCTCCTGAAACAGGGCCACTGGAAATAGGGCCTCCGGACCTTGGACCAAATGTCGTTCCACCAGCAGTTGGTCCACTGCTTACAAATGCACCGCCTGGAAGTTTAATGTGAAATATTCAAGATTGTAATTGAATTATCCTCGATATGCAATATTGTTGTTTTTGCATCACATTTAGAACCAAAAAAATATTGACAAATTGTATTTTTAAAAAGAAAAAAATTCCGTCTATGATAAATAACTTATCCATTCCTCCAAAAGATCCACCGAATCCAAATCCATTGCTAGGTCCAGCACCGGTGGGGCCACCAGCAATAGGGCCGCTCGGGAAGGAGCCGCTGGGACCAGATACAGATCCTCCGCTACCGTAACGAGGGCCTCCGGACACTGGACCGAATGTCGGTTCACCAGCAGTAGGTCCACTGCTTATGAATGCCCCGCCTGAAGTTTAATATGTACTATTAAAGATCTGAAATAAACATCGTTATTATGCAATGCTGTTTTTAGCATCTGTTTGAACTGTCTGAAGTATGATCGCACATTGTGAATCTTTAAAATACTGAACCCAAATATTGATATACTTTTTAAATTGAAATATTATGTACTTTTTTAAAGACTTATCCATACCTCCAAAAGATCCACCGAATCCAAATCCAATGCTAGGTCCAGCACTGGTTGGACCACCAGGGCCGCTCGGGAAGGAGCCGCTGGGACCAGATACAGATGCTCCGGAAATGGGGCCACCGGAACGAGGGCCTCCGGACATTGGACCGAATGTCGGTCCACCAGCAGTTGATCGACCGCTAACGAATGCCCTGGCTTAAATGTTAATGTAAAATATTTAAGATCTCAATTAGTTAATCCTTACTCTGCACTGTTGTTGATTAGCATCCGTTTTAGCTGTGCGAAGTATGATCGCACATTGTGAACCTCTAAAATTATGAACTCAAATATTGACGTACTGTTTAAGTTATAATATTTTGTACTCTTTGTTAAAAATACTTATTCATTCCTTCGAAAGCTCTACCGAATACAAATCCATTGCTTGGTCTAGCATCGGTGCCGATGGATCCTCCTCCGTTCCTCCCTCCTGTTGATCCGGTTCCCCCCAATGTTGATCCCCAGCTACCACTAATTCGTCCGCCCCATCCTTCACCTACACCATCTGTTGGGCCAACACCACCACTTCCGCCTGTGACACTGCTACCTCCAGTTCCGGGCATGCCATCCCCGGGGAACGGTCCTTCACTTCCCCCGAATCCACCCCAAGAGCTCTGTCCGCCAGTTCCCCAGCTACCGGTTACGCTGCCGGATGCTCCTACTCTCCAGCCGTTAGGGCCGGCATTGCCACCAGGACCGCCATCACCAAAGGCCCCTATGGTTAATGTATGACATGAAACACTTTAATTTGCATTAAGAGATTGGGGTGGAGAATTATATATACCGTTTCCACCATTGGATATATTGTATGTGATGAGTAAAAAATAATTATATTAAAATCTAGGATTTCTTGGACTCATTTTATGCAATGTTTGTTTCAGCAAGACATGACCATTTTATGTTCTATCTTTTGGCGAAAGTGCATCAAGTTGAAAAAAGAGAGTCTCATATCAGCAAATACTTCGGAAACCAGATATAAAATCATTTTATGCAAGTGTCGTTTATCCATACCACAGCTACCGAGTTTCAACGCAGACCAGAATTAATCTAAAATCATAACTGCTCTGCTTTGAATTGCTTATGTAGTATGGAAGGGAGTTATAAACGTGCATTACAGCTGAACAAAATGCATGTAGAATTGGGAAATATCTCGATGAACCATTTTCAAAGGACATGACTTTTCTGCAAGATTTTTTAGTTCATTATCTTTAAGAAGCAATTACGGAGTTGTTCACAAATTATATACTGGCAATAAATGTTATCAAACTTTGTTAAAAATACCACATTTTAATTCAATTAAAAAAAAACCGAATACCCTAATGTAATTTAATTGTCAATAGCGTTAATAACGCTTTTTGCCGAGTTTGATCATTTTTGGTCGCAGTAGATATCTTATTTGATCTTACGATGCTGTTAAATCATTGTCATGAGGATGTTTTGTCCACATTTCTCACGTAAAACTGTTTTAGTTTTTAACCCTATAACACGTGAATATGTCGCGTTAATATTTGAAGCTGAAGGATATTGTTATTTAATAAAAAAAAAACGATAAAAATTTAAATCACGACTGTTGTTATAAAAACCAATCTCCTTCTCACAACTAAAAAAGTTATAGAAATTGTTCCTAGTATACATAGACAGTGTTTCGCCGATAATTAAATTAACAAGTCAGTACCTTGCAAGTTCCTTGCTTACTGAAAGAACAGCATATTGCAATATAAAAAAACATAAAAAGAACAATGTCTTGCAATACTATAAATTGACCGAGCACTGTACCACACCGCGTAAACGATTGTTAGTGCACTTAATCGAAACACTTTAACCATTGTAAAAGCCTTGTCCAGCACGTCTACACGAACCATAAAAACCCTTGCTGTCTTTGGGATATTCCAATATGAGAATCGTCGTGCATAAATATAACAAACGAAGATTGTCTTGTTATAATTAGAAGTTATTACTTTACTGTTATACAGTATATCAAAAGCAAAAGACACACTGTCAAATGATTTCTATGAGAGTACCTTCGACCGGATATCCAGAACCACCGCTGCCGCCAGCAACAACCATAACATGACCACTTCCTGATCCGCCGCCGCCACCTCCAAAAGCACCGCTACCGGTAAATGAACCACCGCCGCCTCCTAAAGTGCCGCCGGAAATGGTGCCACCACCTGCACCACCAAAACCTCCGCCGTAACCACCTGGGCAATAGCAAATGGAATTAAGAAATAGTACACGCCACTGAGGGTCATTTGACATTATAAGGACCGGCGAGTCAGCACCCGAAGGCCGGTCCTTATAATGCCATATGGCCCGAACTGGTGTGTTATATTTCTTATATTATGCCGAATACTTATTATACCATTGAACAATTTTAAAGCGCCTTTAACGTGTTTTATTGAACAAAGCCAATAATGTTTACTTGCGAAAAAAATGTCGTTGTGATAATTGCAAGCAGAACTAAGTTTTATGATGCCAGCGGTCCTTATAATATAACGTCAGCAGCCCATATTAAATTTTTGCCGAGTTACGGACCATTCAAACTGGATTTTTATTAAAATACAATGATAATTATATGGTCCGATCAACTTTATATACACAAAGAAGATACACATTTATGTAAGGTATCATATTAATCATAAATGGTACTGTTATCAAAACAAGTCGAAATTATAGCTCTATTTTCATGTTTCTGTTTTAACTGCACAAGAAGTATTAAATCAGAAGATGATTTATTATATTGACTTTTTTTGAAACCCATGTTAGTTATATATTTGGGAAATAACAAACATAGCTAGTTATTCAATGTTCACAAATTTATACATATTTCTATCTGTACAGCTAATACATAACGCACCTTTGCCAATGGCCAGAGAAGTACCGACCAGCAGACTAGCGATTAAGAGTATCTGCATCCTTGTAGATTGTCTGAAATATTTCAATGTTGCTTTATAATTATCAATTTAGCTTAATTCCATCTAATTTATCTACACATGTGACTGTCCCCTATTGTAAAAGAAAAAAAAGAATTCCTTTAATTCTTATTGTCTTAGTTATTTTGCACGCAAATACTTTGTTCACCCTTTTTCAATCTTAACTTAGCAAAAAAAAATTCCCAGCAAATGACTTACCCTGCGTTGAAATAAGATGGCGAATGCGAGATTGAGCGACTTATATATCAATAGTCTCGGAACCCATTCGATCAGCTAACATATCATTACATGGATGAAAAATGCAGAATTTATTACCTTGTATGTTAACATGTGAACACGGTGATAAAAGACAATGAACCATACATGTGATTCGCTTGAGTCATTTAAGCCGTTGATTTTGAATGTCCCTTTTTGTGATTGCAGTGGTTATGTTTAATTAAGTAATGAGCTTTGTAACAAGAGCATGCACCTCACTAATACCTTTTACAGTCGGGTTAAGATTATTTTGCATAACGAAAGCTACATATGTTTTTGTGATTTACAATGGGACTGTGTTTGTTTAGGCGTAAGAACTAATACCTTTAATTATTAATAGTAGTGTAGTTTTATGTCGTGTTATTTCGTCATTAAACAATAAAATATTGTGTTTAACAAATGGTTGTTATAAAATCTGCATACAGTTGCATCATTGATTCATGTTCAATTGTTTGAACACCTAATGTAGATGCAATTTTGTTTCGTGCTCAGTTGTAACATCATCGACCCCGGCCTTCCGAGCAATGCTTATGCAATCACTTGAAAAATATATTCAAATGTATATTACAACATATATGAATGTAAGCATTCATCATAGCAATAGTATTTATTGAATGCTACTATAAATGCACTACCTACGCAGACGTCTCCTTTCCGTGTGTTCGACTCACGTGCTTGTACTCGATCGCACCCAGGACATAGCATTGCATTTTGTTCCACCAAAGTTTTACCCCGGACAATAATAGTTGCTAGTAGAGAGGCTATACCATTTGTTTTCAGCAATCTCCTTAATTCTTGCCGTGATACATGTACAATATGTGTTTCAATGTATTTCATGAAATAAATAATGATTTTAACTAAGTTACTAGCAATTCTGTGCTTCCAAAAATGCACATAAAGAGTTATAACAATGTTGAGAAATGTGTGAGATTGTAAACCGAATCCCATGTTATAATGTTACGATTACCCCTATATGTTCAGCTAATCGCCGACTTGCAACGTTTGACAATGCATGGACATTTAACAGAATACCTATGGACCATATACTATTGCAATCCTAGTAAATTGTCAAATAATTGTAGCAAAGAGTTATGTAAAGCAACTGCTTTTAAATGCCTATTTGGACATTCAGGAAACCGTAACAGTTCAGAAATGTCTGTTGTAATCGTATTATTCACTCTATTCAGAAGGAGTGGTAAAAATGTCCTGACCTTTCCAAAAAGTATGCTGTTTTACTCTGTTCTAACGAGAGTGACTTAGAATAAATTTATATACATTTCGTTACAATTGTAGAATAAATAAGGTTATATTTAACTTTATTGCCATACACGAGCACTTCAAATGGAACAAGAGGAATTGAAAGGGGTTGAATTGTAAAACCGTTGTTTTATGAGTTATGATCATATTAGAACATACATTAAGAATAAATATTGTAAATGTCTTTGATTTGTGTAGAAATGAAAGCAAACCATCTTTGGATTTTATTGCTCGTATAAGTAAGCAGAAACACGGTGAATATCTACAACGTCAGGATTTTGCAACCACCCTGCGCAGACCGTGTCTATCACTTAATTTAAAATTCTTTAATTTTTATTTGTTGATGGTGGAAGTCTCAAATTTGCTTAAAATATAGTGAAAATATAACACTCTGATTCTCGATGTAATGTTTCTTGCTCAAAGAAGTATATGAACAGGGTTAAAAAAACTTATTTACGTTAGTTTGGATATTTTCCTTCGTATGAAAAATTCATTAGAATTAAATACAGGCAATGGATCCTACAGGGACATAGCCCTACCCCTAAATTAATTTAGAATTTTCGGCTTTTTTACTATTATTAATCAGTATTTTGTTCATGGAAACAATGCTTGAATGGTAACAATAGTTTTTCTTCAGTAGTTTGTAAAACAATTTTACTGATGATGATGGCAGTTCGCAATGCAATTTAGGCATTTGTAAAACATTTCCTCAGATAACACTTAAATCATGAAATACATGAACAAACTTGTTGCAACAGAATAGTTAAATAAAAATATATTTTGTTACTATATGCTCGAACGAGCTACCATATCCCCGTTATTGTTTTGATATTTGTCCATTTTAACAATTGCTTTTAATACTTGTAAAATTTTGGAAATTCAAATTGTTTCCGTATAACATATATAAATTTGGAAAGAAATGTTTAACCAAAGCGCTTTCGTTAAAAATGAGCGCACGCAGCATTGTTGGTTGTTCAATCATGGTGGCCAGAGAAGGGTAATTCATTATATACGTCGTCTGAGCGCAGTTACTCGGCATTTCCGTCATGTAGTACCGGTATTCGCGTCTAATTTTCATGTCCTAATTTCAGGACTCATTTCAATTGGATGTATGTTCATTATCACAATAATACTGTTAAAATGAGTTGAATCGATGGTTGTATGTTGTCTTTTTCGTTCAATGTCCACACTTTATTACATCTGGAGATATGACCATTAAAATGTAAATTTGACCGAATTAACTTTGTGAGCTCTCACAATCGAATCCTTACAGATTGGGCGACTGGCAATGGTGATAATATCTCATTTGATTTCGATAAACAAAAAGGTCGGATGATGTATTCTAGAGTTACGGTCTGTGAAAATCTCAAAACTTTAATTAAATACACTTTGTAAAATTTCAGTCGGAAACGCCATAAAATTAGGACCTAGCAACTACATAACACATATATTTCAAAAGGTTCACATTTCAATTTTCAAGCCTTTTCTCATTACTTGTGAAAAATAGATACACTCATTTATTTAAAGCGAGTTTGTTGCGTTTTAGATTGTATTATACAAAGAAGTATTGACTATATATGGCAGTATCTGCATTCGCTATTGTGCGTAAAATATTACTACTTAATTGGGTTTGACAATGACCGGCGCTCCCGACAGGCGACCTATTCGATTCGCGGAATTCTAGTATTAACTGACACTGTTATGTCATAGTTGCTCTTAAGTAAGTCATAAGTCAGATGCAAGTGTGCTTTATGGGATTTGGCAAACAAGCTTCCACAATTCTATATTATCAACCTTAGGGAGCACACTTACCAGCAATTTCTTGTCCGAGAATAAAACTTTGTTTGAGATGATACACTTTTAATGAATTTCCCTTTACAATTCAATTCAAACCGGCAACACTTCAGATTGAGAAAATGGCATTTTTAGCGATTCACGAATATGACAAACATACACTTTAAATTCAGATCAAACCCTATTGATTTAAACAATGAAAAAAAGATAAGTCGCGTTTCTCCTAAAAGGTCACTCACTTTGAAGTTTAGCACCGTTTATTATACCAAACGTTCATACTGCACCAGTAGTTCTTGTCCAGCAAAAACACTTTAATCTCTGATATATTTCCCTCTGACTGCACATATTTGGCTGAATTTTAAAGACGCACTCTTACTCCCAAATATAATTACCAAAGTTAATACAAGTGTTTTAATATACCAAAAAGGATGAATAAATATAAAAAAACTAATGGTTCTTACGAGGGATATCTACCATATGAAATGATAGTAAATCAGAGTAAATCTTTCAGCATTCACCAATCATTTAATATTTTTGCGTTTTCAACAAGTAAATACACGGTCATACTCCTGTTATTGGTAATATATATTTTTCAAAAGTGCATTGTTTAGTAAGTAGTTTAAAGTTTATCACTCAAACTGTGTTTGTAATATATGAATTTGTATTGATTTTAAATAAGAGTGTCACTTTAAATGTTAAGTGTACAAATTATGTGCAATCACTCAGACTCAACAAAATATCTATCTGAAGTAGCTTTCGCAATCTTAGTTAAAGAGGAAGCCAACTGGGGCCAGTCCCTGCATTTTCTTTTTTGAAAAAGACTTTTGATAGTACATACATAAATACACACACTTCTAGATCAATCTGATTGTCCCTGACAGGTTTTCTAGTTTCAGTGAATGCCATCCAATCACCTGTGCGTCTTTAATTTTAAGCGTTTTGACAAAAAGCCATTCTTCGAGGTTTTTAAACTGAACCTGGACCCATATGGCATCAAATGTTGCTGCTCCACACATCTTTGCACGCATTTCAAGTTCTAGCAATGAATATTTTACCATTTTTGGACAGTGTGCGTGCTCACAGGAATGCAGA
Source organism: Mya arenaria (assembly GCF_026914265.1). Classification (NCBI taxonomy): domain Eukaryota; kingdom Metazoa; phylum Mollusca; class Bivalvia; order Myida; family Myidae; genus Mya; species Mya arenaria. Next base: position 26,285,491 of record NC_069138.1, on the reverse strand, counting down.
CGAATTAATTAAAAAATAGGTGAAAATTGTGATAACCAGAAAATGGAATACTTAAATCAACCGGACAATATAAATGCATTTAATAGTAGTGTCTTGCTGAAAAAGTAAGATGCCATATATTTCATAGCAAAGATTACACTTCTTAAACAAAGCAATTTGGACCAGTCAGATTAAACACTTCTAGTAAATTTGCCTATACATTTCAATGAAAAAGAGGCAACACTTCAGATTGGAAAAACACCATTTATAGCGTTTCACGTTAATGAAAACCATGGCAACCATACATTTCCTTTAAATTGAGTTCAAACTCAATTGATTTAAGCAATAAAAACGATGTGTCGCGTTTTACTTCAAACAGCTCACTATCATTGAAGTTAAGCACCGTCAATTTTTCCGTGAATCCATGTTGCCGGAAGTAAGCCAGGTTCTGGTCCAGCATACAATATCTCATATATGAGATATTTATGGATTTTTTTCCCTCTGACATTTTAAATACATTTTAAATAATCTGGTGATAAATAAAGCATGTGGACCGGATCTGATAAGTCATAAAATTTTGAAAAAAAACCCCAACGTTTTCTACCGTATCCGTTACAATTATTGTTTCATAAATCGCTTTGTGAATGCGTGTATCCTGCTTTTCGAAAAATAGCCAATGTTACTCCTATGTAACGGAAAAAAGGATAATAGATCTCTTCTGTCTAATTATCGACCGATTTCGTGAATAAACTGCGTAGGAAAGATTATTGAACGTATTTTTTTCAAATATGTCTGCCATCATCTACTTCCCAATATTCTTATTTATAATTTAAAATCTGAGTTTTTACCTGGTCTCTCCACGGCTTTTCAGGTGATTGATATATACAATCAAATATGTAAGGCATTTGATGAAAATAAATCAACTTGCATGGTTTTCTGTGATATGTTCAAAGCTGTTGTCAGAGTCTGACATATTTTTAAAATACAAGAATATGGCATCGAACACAATGAGAACGATTGGAGTTTTCATTATTTGTCGTATAAGCACATTATTGGACAAACGTCATCTTAAGTACGCAATGCTAATGCTGGTGTACCTCAAGGGTCTGTACTTGGTCCATTGCTTTTCTTATTAATGTTAATGCCATTAACAACTCCCTTGTTAGTACAACGCGACACTTTGCAGATAATAGCTCGCAAGCCATTTTTTCGTCAGATACCAGTCATATTGAATATACACTAATTAGCGATCATAAAAAGATTTTAAATTGGGCTTAACAATGGCTTTTTTATGCAATCAAATTCAACCAAATATTATGTTCAACGATACTTTGTTGAACTTTGTTTGGAATTATTAACACGTACGGCATTGGTTTATAGCGAATGGAACATTGCACGACCGTATAAGTCAAATTAATAATTCAGTCTCTCAAGTGCTTGTGTCAATAAGCTTGTTAAAATATAAACTTATTAAAACTCTTAATCTTAGACAGAATTTCTTATATCCACAATACAAGAATCAGAAATGCTTGCAGCAAATAAATGCACATCTCCATATAAGTTTTTTTCGTGATACTCCTATTGGTGACTGTGGATAAGGAACAGAATATGCAGAAATTATTTCTTTAAATGTACTAGATACGGCGAACAACGCGTGTTATTGTTTCGAAATACTCGAATATTTCATCCTTTAAGTACATTAGAATTATTATCTGGAATTGAAAATAACACAGGCGATGAAAACAGTGTGTTTTACTGAAGCTCTCAAGTATATAAAATTAACCAAACGCTCTTTTAATATCACTCTCAAGCACGATATAAATGGTCTTGGCTGTTATTACAATGTTTTTTTTTTCTTTTGGTGGCAACCAATTATCTTTTTTCTTAAATTAAAAATGTTAACATTTTCTTGTTACTTTTAATCAAAGATTAAAACGACATCGACGTAACATTGACGGCTGGGAAGGGGTTAAACTAAACTACCATTTCGTTAAAGCACACCTTGAACTATTGCTATGCTTTATTGAGGAAACTTTCAAATGCTTGCACATGCGTCGAATTCGCCAGAAAGTAAACATCCGACACAAAGCTTGAAGTACATTGAATAATATTGCTAGTAGACATCTTCGTTACTGCTTGTAAACTTCATTGGCATGATTTGTATTTGGCTTCTTTACATTTTCCCTAGGAATAGGGGCGTCAGGATATTTTGTATACGTTCATTGACATTTCGTTTTGCATCTGCATCAGTGCGCACACACTTGAGATTCCGCATAACCCAGAAAATGTTTAAGAATATTGTTTTTTTTCTACTCTTGCTTTAACGCTTTTGTTGTAACATGCAAACCTATCAAATAGCCAATTAATCTGACAAATTCATAAACGTTCTTTGAAGTGTCTTTTTAATCTAAGGCAGGTAGTCAAACCAAACAGCCAATGCCACTTCCAAATCTGTGTTCATGAGTTATTCTATGTTTTTATCATAGGAAAACATTAAGGTATTGACATTTGAACGTAGTTTTTTAACAACTAGACACTTCACAATGTTGTATCTCTATTCGGTGTTCAAACAATTGAGAATTAAACAATGCTGCAGCTGCATGCATATCTTATAACAAACACATTATGAAAGACAATTATTTATTGCTTCAGAAGCCGTAACATGACATCATTACATATCTCAACGAAATCTTAACATGACATTTGGGAAATACAACCAACATACAAACATACAAACGGAGTATTAAAGCGAACAAATTGATAAGAATTGAAGTAGTGTTCTAACAACTAGTAACACAGTTGGATACATTTTTTTATTAAGCCGTAAAAGGACTCATTCTCAACATGGCATTTGGGAAAAACAAATCAACAATATAAGAGAGTATATAAGCGAACTAATTGATTATAATTTAAATAAAATATAATATATCTCGTCGGTAAAACCGGTCCAGTTGACGTCGGTACTGAATGCAAAAGACACTGGCAAATCATCGTCGGCTAGTAGGCTGAAAATGTACCACAATGTTCGTATTCATTTAAATGTCCAAAAACATTGCGTCATAGATGCTTATTCGAAACTTTTAAGGCAACATAATAAATGACAACACTTTCAACACTTTCGCTAGTGAATTAATATAAGTTATTTGATCATTGTCATTGTTTGTAAAACACGTTGCTTCCCCAAAAATATGAATGCTCATTTAAAGAATTGTTTCATTTTTGGAGAGTCAACTTAAGCGATATATATATATCTCCTGATTGTTGCAGAAAATTTAATTTTAATTTGAAACCATATTTTGCACCTTTGTGTTTATATGCCTATAGACTGATAAACCATGCGAGAATTTAATATATAATCGTTAGATTAAACATTAGACATCGTTCAATATCAGCAATCGAGTAAAACATTTCGGTTTGCTGATACCTAAAGCCTAACTATACAATTATACTTCAAATAGATCAACGGCAATAACTCACTTTTTCTAACGGATGAACCACCGACATTTCCTCCCAAACTGCCTCCGATTGCACCCCCGAAGTCGCCACTTACAACGCCGGCACCAGATCCTCCGAACACTGGAAGTCGAGACCCGGAAATGGGGAGACCAGGAGCAGGGCCTCTTTGTCCACTTGTCATAACGACGGTACCACTAGTTCTGCCTGTGAAGAAGCCACTCGGACTAGCTACAGGACCACCAGAGACAGGACCACCCGAGAAGGGACCACTGGGGCCAGATACAGCACCTCCGGACATGGGGCCACCGGAGACAGGTCCTGCGGACACTGGACCAAATGTCGGTCCACCAGCAGTTGGTCCACCGCTTACAAATGCGCCGCCTAAAAAAATAGTAAAATACTTATTTAAAGATTTAAATTCATGAATTCGAACTGTGCAATGTTATTTAGCGTACGTATTAAGCTGATAGAAGTAAGTCTGAACTTTTCAATAGTAAAACAAATTTTAAAAAACTGTAATTTGAAAGTTTCAATATTTGTTTATCTTTGTTAAAGACTCATTCATGCCTCTGAAAGATCCACCAAATCTAAATCCATTGCTTGGTCTAGCACCGGTGGGGCCAACAGAAACAAGGCCGCCCGGGAACGAGCCAAAGGGGCCAGATGCAGCACTTCCGGAAATTGGGCCACCGGAAAGAAGGCCTCCAGACACTGGACCGAATGTCTGTCCACCAAACGTGGGAACACCACTTAAAAATGCCCCGCCTGGAAATTTTAAGTTAAATAATTTAAATTACAATTTATTCATTGTTACTGAGATTGCTGTTTTGCGTCATTTTCAGCTGATGAAGGTCACTTATCACACATGGTAAACCTTTTCAATAGTTAAACAAAATTTTGACAAACTGCATTTTAAAAGTTTCTGAATATAATATCTTCGTTAAATACTTTTCCATACCTCCGAAAGATTCACTAACGCCAAATCCAGTGCTTGGTCTAGCACCGGTGGGGCCACCAAAAACGAGGCCGCCCGGGAACGAGCCACTGGGACCAGTAACAGCACCTCCGGAAGTAGGACCACCGTAACTAGGACCTCCGGACACGGGACCGAATGTCGGTCCACCAGCATTGGGTCCACCGCTTACAAATGCACTGCCTGGAATTTATTTAAACTATTTGTGATTGCAATTGATTTATCCAAACTACGCAATGCTGTTTGTTTATTCATCCAAAGCTGTCGAAATATGAACGCATCTTGGGAACATCTAAAATACTAAACACCTACTTGACAAACTGCGAAAAGTTTAATATTTTTTCCTTCTTCGTGAAAAGACTTATACATTCCTCCGAAAGATCCACCGAATCCAAATCCATTGCTTGGTCCTGAACCGGTGCCGTCAATCCCTCTTCCAAAAGAGCTCTGATCGCCAGGTCCGAAGCTACCGGATACGCTTCCGGCGCCGCCTATTCTCCAGCCGCTAGGGCCCCAAGGGCCACCAGAGCCACCGGGACCGCCAGCACCAATACCCCCTGTGGTAAAGCATGAAACATCATTTGTATCAACAATTTGAGAGCGAATAACATAATGTTTCCACCATTGGTTATCTTGTATGTCAAGGCAAAAAGATTAAAAAAGAGCAACATGAAAATCCTTGGATTACTTTTGCCTATTTTTATGTTTATTTGAGCATAAAAATACCCTTTTATATACGTTTTTGAGGAAAATGAATCAGCTTTAAATATTATTTTGTAAGTCTCATATTACTGCATACATTGAAAACCATGTATAAAATCACTCTGTTAAAAATTCTTCATTCATACCACATCTAGAGGGGTACAACGAAGTACTAAATTGTTTTTAAAATTATAACTGTTCTGCTCTTAATTGCTTATTTATTGTTAGGCAATATTAAATGGAGTTAACAGCTTTCTCTATGATTGGTTTGCAAAGTGCCAGATTTTTTTTAAACAAAGGTTTCCGAGTTTTCTTATGTTAATTTAGCAATAAAGAAATAGTTCACGAATTTTATTAAAATAAACGTATTAGTTTTCCTTTTTCTTGAACAAACACCAAAATATCCAAAAATAATTTAATAGCCAAGAGCGCTGATAAAGCTTTCTGGTAAAATCGAGCTCTTATAGTCGCATATTCAATATATGTTAAAAATGGAGATCTTACTGGAATGATTTGTTTGAGAGTAATACCGTAAGGATATCCAGAACCACCGCCGCCACCAGCAACAACCATTACATTGCCACTTCCGGATCCCCCACCGCCACCTCCAAGAGCACCGCCACCGGTTATTGAACCACCAATTCCTCCTGAGGCGCCGCCACTTACACCACCAAAACCTCCACCATAACTACCTGAGCAAAAGCAGATGAAAATTTCCTTAATTGTAATGTTACGAAAACCGTATAGCAATAATACGTCTATATAGGTATACATTTCACGAGAATATTAAGTTGAATAGATATATTGACTTTATTGCAAAACATATTTGTTTTATATTTAAGATAGAAACAAACTTAATTATTTATACATTGTTAACTGTATTGTACATAAATCTGTTCAACGAAATAAAACGGACCTTTGCCGACGGCCAGAGTAGTGCCGACTAGCAGACTAGTGATTAAGAGTATCTGCATCGTTGTAGATTGTCTGAAATCTATAAATACAGATTTATTAATATCCATATAGCTTATTGCAATTAATATACACATGTTATAGTACTCTATTGTAAAAGAATAACGCATATCTTTAACGGTTATATCTAAGTTATTTTTGGCTTAATATTTCGTGCACTCTTTTCTCAATCTTAAAAAAAAACCTGAGTAAATTATTGAATGACTTACCCTGCGTTGAGGTAAGACGTCGAATGCGAATTGCTTACGAGATTGCGCGACTTTTATATCAAAAGTCCCGGAACCTATTTGATCAACTTACATATCATTACATGGATGAATAATGCAGAAATTATTACCTTGTATGTAAATATGTAAACACGGTGATAAAAGACAATGAGCCGTTCGTATGATTCTCTCGCGTCAATTAAACCGTTGCTTTTACATGTGCATGTTATTGTTACGAAGTGCATCACTTGATGCAACATAACCACTGCCGCACGAAAAGGAACATGCATATTTATTTTTATTTTTTATAATTATTAATATTAAGGTTAATTTAAATGTATACATTTCAAATAAATCTAAAAAAATATTTGTTTCCGATTTCACTGCCCCATAATAATTGGGTAGGATATTCGGGATACTGGGGTGTGGAGAGATAATGGGGTAGGTAAGTTGGAATGATGTGGTATGAGGGATTATAGGGTAGGTAAGTCGGGATAATGGGGTGGGAGGGATTATAGGGTAGGGAAGTCGGGATAATGGGGTGGGAGAGATAATGGGGTAGGTAAGTTGGAATGATGTGGTATGAGGGATCATAGGGTAGGTAAGTCGGGATAATGGGGTGGGAGGGATTATAAGGTAGGTAATTCGGGATAATGGGGTGGGAGAGATAATGGGGTAGGGAAATCGGGATACTTGGGTTGGAGAGAAAGTCGGGTAGGTAAGCCGGGATAATGGGGTGGGAGGGATTATAGGGTATATAAGTCGGGACATTTATTTATCTATTTTTTAGGGTGAAGTTGTGTCCGAATGTAATTGTTATTCGTTGTACGCACTTTAGATCTATGAGTCTAGAATTGCACTTTGTTGCTCAGATGATATTTTCATTTTCTTAAAATGAATTGACAAATTTACTTGTGCATGTCCTTGATACTACCTGGTGGGAATGTTTGTACGAGATGATTTTAGTGGACATTGCACATACAACACATCTGTTGAAGCCAATGTCGTTGCACATAAATTGTGTAAAACATTGTCTGCGGTGACGCCATGGTGAATATTGTTTGCTATGCCCTTGAATTTAATTTAATAAGAAAAGGTTTGAGATTAACATGTTTGTTTCTATTTGTTTTCGCAAAACAAAGTTCAACTTTCACAAGATGAAGTTTACATCAAGCTTAGTACTTTTACATTTAGAACATAATACAAAACAATGACAAATACAAATAATGTATGAATATAAATTACATATGCTTAAAGTTATTGTGATTTGCGTTTGATGATACTATTCGTTGCGTTTAATTATTATAATTATATCCGTGAAAAGTTAAGTAAAAGAAAATAGTGTTAAAGAAACCTATTTAAAAAAGGAGAAAACAAGAAAACGCTGATTTGTATCTTGGTCTTGTAAAACATTCAACCTACATGAATCTTTAATTAAAGTCGAGTATATACTAACATGGAATATTAGCACAATGAGCTGTTTTCCGACATGAAACACAACAATACATAACATATCAATACTTTTGTAAGTAGCAAAATGTGCATTATATTGCAGCATGGTACAGTCATGTGTAATAATAATTCAGCTTGCTGGTAAACAACTTAAACAAGTATTGCTAAGTGGAGGTATTTAATGTATCATGTAATTTAAATACTACAAGACTTTGTTGATATTATCAGAAACAGTAGCGTTCTAAGGCATGGTTGCTCCTTTGATTGGGTCAATCAGTACCTACAGATAACCATTCAAACGTCTGCCCGGTCACTGTCCTGACAATATCAGCTCCCACTACTGTGTAAGAATATTAATTGAAAATGCAAAATCCTGACACGGTAACAATACTTGATGAACAAACACACAAGTTGTTGTATGTGTTTGACAGATTTTAATGATCTATACATTTGAAACTGTCAATAATAGATATTAGACCCTGCTATTTAATTTGATATTTTTTATTCATATTCAAATATCCCGCTAAACTTTTTCAGTTTTATTTATGCAATTTTGTCCAGTGGATGTTAGCTATTCCACTGAAAGCAAATCTCCTATTCAGTGATGACAAAGGATAAAAGATATTCAGTGAAACACCTCATAATTCTATTTTTTTTCTTATGTTTTAAGTTATAAAATATTATTTTCACATTCAGCATTTACAAAAGGGACCTGTCCAGGTGCGGATCAGTCTTCTAAATTCCATGTAGTTTTGAGAGCACCTTATTTCATTTTGGAGGTTGTTCCATACATGACTGGCTTCAATGCGGATGTATCCATATTTATTTGTTCATACTGATGGCACATCTACACGGTTTTCTGGTATTATTCTGTCAAAAATATGCTAAGTGTTTGAAGGATGTTCAATTGCTTTGTTGCTATATTTTGCTTTCTTTAGACACCTGGGCATCAAAATCTAATAAAATATCTACCTCAACGCTAAAAGTTTAACCTCCTCTTCATAAACATTAATGGGAGTAAGTAAATTGATTTGTTTTATTTCTTAAACAGACTTTGAGCCAACTGAAATTCCTTGAAATATGTAAGGGATAGCCTGCAACTGATTGGAAGTAAACCAGTTTAACACAATGTTATTTTTCTTCTTAGTTAAGTGGTCTTAACAACATCAAGATTTTTATCAAACACACAGAGTATTGTCATCTGCATAATAACACAAGGCTGCCTTATTGTTGAAGACTAGAGGCCCTTGTGGCATGCCTTCCAATTTGACCATTTTTTGTCCTGTTTTTAAGATAGATGTGCGTAAGTTTACATGCTGCAGTTGAGATACCATATGCTTTAAGCTTCAGGCAGGCAGTCGAATGCTTTTGAGAGGTCCATAAGAGCTCCATCTACATATTTGTTCTCAAGGGTCTTTCCCAGTCTTCCAGCAGCCTTAGCTGAGTAGTTTGACATCCTTGTTGTTATGAAAGCTGCCATGGAAGAAAAAAAATGTTATCAAAATGACTAATCAGTTGCCCACTTATAAATCGTTTGACATTGATTGTAAAATACTGACTGGCTTAGAGTTATTTTCCCTAAACATAGGGGTAACTTGTGCTAGCTTTAGACTATTTGGAAATGATTCTTGACATATGATTTCATTGGCCATGTTTTGGTTGGGATTTTTTAAAGTATCAATGCCAGCAATGATGATTTTGGGAGTTGCATTGTTTTCTATTTTATCGATCAATATATTTTCCAATATCTTTATCGGTGACCGGATTGAAATAAAAGTCGGGTAACGTTTGACAATATTACTGTATATTGTCAAAAATAGGTTGTTGTTCATTAAGCTCAGTTCCAGATTTTCCATTATTTTTGGCTATATTGATGTGAAATATCGTCATGTAAGAGTTGTTGTCAAAGTTATTGTATGATCGTATATGGCTCACATTGATTTCTAATATTAGTTGCTATGTGACAGCCGATAAAGCCTTAATTAAAGTTGACATTTATACACACAAAATACTTTGCATTGGTGAGGATGGTGAGACACCTGCTGTTTTTCATAAAACATGTAGGTTCAGAAATGATATTTTCTAGGATAATGTTATCAGAGATGTTATGGAGGAGTTTACATATATGTCATTTCAGAAAGTCATAATTTAATTTTCCCATGCAGATGATATGTTCAAAAGTTATTAACATAGAGGCATAATTTTCAAAGTCTGTATCTGACATCTACGGTTTGCGATACAAGCACGGAATACCCAATTTAGGCCACTGGAATGACAACAATATAGTTATAAATGTTGTTTGTCTTAAATGAACACACATTTGTTATGTTGTTGACCAATTTATCATAATTTTATTGATAAACGAATCATTGGAAATGGTTCCAAAAACAACTAACTCTAGAAAATATACAAAATATGCAGGATTTGATAACGCAAGATGTTGTTAAAGCTGAAGTGAAGTTTGGACAAGGGACATCAGTGTAACATTGTATATCACCTTAATGGTGGATTAGTTAAGTATGTTTTGTAAGCCATACAAAGTATGTAGGTTTTGAAACGCAAGCTGTTGTTAAAGCTGAAGTGAAGTTTGGACAAGGGACATCAGTGTTACATGTTATATCACCTTAATGGTGGAATAGTTAAGTATGTTTTGTAAGCCATACAAAGTTTGTAGGTTTTGCCATTTTAAAACATGTGTCAAATGCATTAAACATCTGACGGCATATAATTTCGAAACATTTGGGTTCCACTTTCTTTCGAGAAGCAGTGATGAATATAGAGGAAGAACATCTGAAAGATTTCTGTTTCTTTAATATCCGACTCTGCTTTTAAAACAAGTTAAACATTTCTTAATGCAGCCATCATTGGATTGTCAAAGGGTTAAACAATTTACTTGCGTGGATTGTTGCATTAGATATTCTGTTTAATGCCATGCGTCATTATAGTGAATCACATCGTCGTCCGCTGCAATTCGGCTTTAAGTCAGAACCGCCAACTCATGAAAGCACAGACTTGCTTGTTAATATCGTGTCAGTAAATACAGCTTTGGCGGAAGAAAGGAAATGTAATGTCAAAGATGAGAACAAAAATCGCTAAGCTCACACAATGCACAAATATTATAACTAAATGAAAATCCTAGTACAGAATAACCCAACACAAATGTATTTTGTTGTGAAACTGCTTGTAAACTGTGTTAACATACTTTGCAGTTGATGCCGTTACAATTGCTGTGGGGAGGGTGAGGGTAGGAATATGTTTAAAGCTCGAAGACATATCTTTTCAATCGGCTTCAGTGCGTAAACACTGATAAGTTCTACAGAACCCAGTAATATTTCAGCTGATTGGCTTTTACACTCATTCAGCGACATGATGCATACAGAGGAAACATCAAAATATGTCTGGCATAAACGTTATATGGCATGTGGATTGTATTTTGTTTAAATTAAAAGTGGTGCAATAACTGAAATGCTACTCTCCCTAATTATAGGAATACGCCGTTAAAACTTGTGGTTCAAATGTTTTAATACAGCCGTGCCATGAGCAACATCGAATACATAGAGGATATTCGTTGATTTCGGAGTGAGGTCGTAGTTTATTTCACTAGTTTAAATATAGTTTATATAACATAATATATTTCGATTGCAAGCGAAATAAAATGCTTACACTGGAATCAAACAATGTTCTGTTTTTGCACGTTGTTTTAGAAGAGTCAATGGTGTTTTAATTTAACTATTTTTAAATAGCCTATTTTTGAATACCCCGTTGCTACCCGATCAATGATGACGTGGACGTTCGTTCCTCCGCAAGTTGCCCTTACTATCGTTTTGAAATAAATAACATTTGGTCGATGATGACGTAGAATGTTTACTCTTGTTTCAACAACATTCGTCAATAAGCGTTTATTAATGTGTGTTCCAGATATTATGAGTAAATGCACGATTTCATTTAAAATTGACTAGGGCATGAATACACTGACCAAATTAAACTGGTCGTCATTTACTGAATGAAAATTTAAAAGATCGAACGTATCAGCGAAACAAATTGGAAAAACATTGAGTTGATTAAAAACATATTTCAAACTTTTAGACTTTGTTTCCAGGCACATGGCTTCATGATACATGGATATTTACACCCTCACTGTCTGAATTCGATTTTAGACGGTTCGTTTTCCAGATGGAAAACGATGACTCAGCTTCATTCTCGTCATCTAGCAGTGGGGTATTTCAGTTAAATTAGTTAAGTTATAAGACAGTTGCTGAGTAAATTTTTCGCGATATTCGTATTACAAAGTCAGACGGTTTTGAAAATATATTAAATAAATGATATAAGACCGAATTTATGTTCAAGTTATTTTTGTGACTGTAATGAATTATGAAAACATAAGTTCGAGCATTCAGTTCAAGAATACGTTTGAATAATACGATTACCATATCCTAAATAAGTGAGGTCGAATTCCAATAAAAGTCCTTGTTTAAATATATGCATTTTTACATCAAATAATTATATTTTGACATAAGTTACTTGTTCAAAAGTGAGATACTCCATTTTGATCAAAGGAAAGAAACTACAAATGATTTTAAAAGTAATTCTTAAAATTGATATTGTCACTCTTAAAGTTGTAGTGAAAATATCCGAATTTCACTGTTATTTTTTCACTGATAAACTCCATATTCACCGAAAAGCATGACTTGTTTTTATATTATTGCAAATTCATATTTGTAGAGTATATGGTACGTCACTCAATTTGTTTGTGTTTGTGGCTGTTTTATGTATTTTGCCTGTTTTTAAAGGCACATCTTTAGCTTAGGCGTCAGTTCACATTAACGTTTGATTTTTGTACGCAAATGTCCAAAGACAAGATTGACATACCAATACATGATAAATACCTAAATAACCTTGCCGAATAATTATAATAGTTATAATCAGTCCAATTAGCTGGTCGAAATCTTAGTGTAGTTATTTACAGCCCAATAAATTGGACGCACTCGTTGTAGTAGTTCTTCAGGCCACATCAATTTCTTTTTTCAAGAATTTTTAAGAAACAAAATTGGGCTATCGAGCGAAAAAATACTTTCTTTACCTTTCAAAGAATCTAACGAATACAAACAAAAATATATTTTTACATTTCAATTTCCAAAATAAAATATGTGAAAGTCTTTATTAAAGGTATTGAATATATATATGGCAATATCTGCATTCGCTATGGTGTGTAAAACATTACTACTTAGTTGGGTTTGACAATGACGTGCACTCTCGAAAGGCGACATAGTCGATTCGTGGAATTCTAGTCTTCGAATATCAATGCCATAGTTCCTCTTAAGGAAGTCATGAGTCAGAAAGATACATGTATGTTTAAAGTTTTAAAATGGGATTTGGGATACATGTTCCCACAATTCTATTTTATTACCCTTAGGAAGCACATACCTGCTAGAAATTTGTTGTCTGGGAATGAAACTTTGGTTGAGATTATACATTTTAATAAATTTCCCTATACATTGTAAGCCACTTCAGATTTAGAAAATGCAATTTTTAGCGATTAATGTTTATGACAACCATACATTTTTTTTAAATTCAGTCCAAACACTCTTTTAAACAATAAAAGGGTGTGTCGCGTTTCTCCTAAAATATTCACTCACTGTAAAGTTTGGCATTGTTCATTTTACCAAAGTTTCATGCTGCACCAGTAGTTCTTGTCCAGCAAAAACACTATATATTTATGCACGAGTGTAGGTATTGGACTGGATTAAGGAATAACGTTTAAAAGTTATGTGCATCACTCACACTCAATGCAATATCAATCTGTAGAAGCATTTGTAATCTCATATATTAGGAGGGCATTCCAGACCCCGTCCCTGCATTTATTTTATAAAAAAACTACTTTCAATTAGTCCTACACACATAAATGCACTCATTATAGCACAGTGCGTGTGCAATTTTAAAGCGTTTTTACGAAAATGCCATTCTTCGAGATTTCCAACAGAACTTCGGGCCATGATCATTACGAACAATCCCAAGTCCAAGTGTCGACTCAGACACAGAAAAGCATTTGTGGAAATCATATTTATTCCATTTCTTTTATAAAAATGTATGTAAATAATATTAAAACATTCAAATGGTAATACATTTCAGCAAATTTTACCACCAATGCTTTGATAGCAGCAACATGACAATGAAATGAAGTTTTGCCATGATGAGTCTTCAGTCAGAACTCAGACTTGAGACTGTTCGTAATCACTGTCCCAGGACTCAAAAGGCATTTTAAGCATAAAATTATGCAATTCTACACATCTTTGCACACATTCTAAGTTATCGCAATCAATATTTAACCATTTTTGGACAGTTTCCGTGCTCGTAGGAATGCAGGCGACATTATGTTCACGTTCACACCAGTTAACACGATTAACGAATTAAAGTCAAATTAAGAAGATACACAAAAGGCTCAAATGTTCCGAAATAATATTTTGTCGGGGACAGACTTACTTACATCCACCATACAAAAATCGGAAATGTTTGCAGCAATCTTTATGCACATCTCCATATAATCTTTCTTCGTAATTATCCTATTTGTGACTGTGGATAAGGAACAGAAGATGCAGAAAATTATTTCTTTAATTGTACTAGATACGGCAAAGAACGCGGATTATTGTTTCGAAATACTCGAATATTTCATCCTTTAAGTACATCAGAATTATTATCTGGAATAGAAAATTACACAGGCGATGAAAACAGTGTGACTGTTTTATTGAAGTCCTCAAGTATATAAATTTAAATTTTATGTAATCTGTACCGTTGACAGGAAAAGAACAATACCCTTTGATTTAAACTTAGCATTTCGTTAAAACACACCTTGAACTATTGCTATGCCTTTTCAAGGAAGCTCTCAAATACCAGCACATGCGTCAATATCGCCAGAAAGTAGACATCCGACACAAAGTTTGAAGCATAGTTAATGATATTGCTAGTAGACATCTTTGCTACTGCTTGTAAATTTCATTGGCATGATATGTAATTGGTTTCTTCACATTTGTCCTAGGAATGGGGGCGTCAGGTTCCTTTGTATACGTTCATTGACATTTTCTTTCGCATCGGCATCAGTGCGCACACACTTGACATTTTTGAATAACCCAAAAAATGTTTAAGACTATTGTTTTTTCTACCCTTGCTTTTACGCTTTGGTTGATACATGCAAACCTACCAAATACCCAATTAATCTGACAAATTCATAAACGTTCTTCGAAGTGTCTTTTTAATTTAAGGCAGTTAGTCAAACCTAATAATGAAACGACACTTCCAAATCTTTGTTCATGAGTTATTCTATGTTTTTATCATTTTAAACATTAAGGTATATGCATTTGTACGTAGTTTTTAACAACTAGACACTTCACAATGTTGTATCTCTATTCGGTGTTCAAACAATTGAGAATTAAAAAATGCTGCAGCTGCATGCATACCTTATAACAAACACATTATGAAAGACAATTATTTATTGCTTAAGAAGCCGTAACATGACATCAATACATAAATCAACGAAATCTTAACATGGCATTTGGGAAATATAACCAACATATAAACACACAAACGGAGTATTAAAGCAAACAAATTGATAAGAATTGAAGTAGTATTCTTACAGCTTAGTAACAAAGTTGGATACATTTTTTAATTTCTTTTGAAGCCGTAAAAGGACTCATTCTTAACATGACATTTGAAAAAAAAACAAATCAGGAAAAAATATTATATATCTCGTCGGTAAACCCGGTCCAGTTGACGTCGGGACAGAATGCAAAAGACATTGGCAAATCATCGTCGGGAATGTTTAAAGAACGATTCACGTAAATCCTCACGACTAGTAGGCTGAAAATATATCACAATGTTCGTATTAATTTTAAAAAAATGCCTCATTTTTGAAGAGTCAACTTAAGCGTTATAAGGGGGCTTAAATGTTCGTTATTTATTTATACTAAAACATACAGGCTAGCATCTCCTGATTGTTGCAGAAAATATAATTTTAATTTTAATCCATCTTTTTGCACCTTTGTGTTTATACGCCTATAGATTGATAAACCATGCGGAAATTTAATATAAAATAGTTTGATTAAACATTTGACATCTTTCAATATCAGCAATAGAGCAAAGCATTTCGGTTAACTATACAATTATACTTCAAATATATCAAGGGCAATAACTCACTTTTTCTAACGGAGGAACCACCGACGTTTCCTCCAAAACTGCCTCCGATTGCACCACCAAAATCGCCACTTACAACGCCGGCACCAGATCCTCCGAAAACTGGAAGTCCAGACCCGGAAACGGGGAGACCAGGAGCCGGGCCGCTTTGTCCGCTTGTCATAACGACGGTACCACTAGTTCTGCCTGTGAAGAAGCCACTCGGACTAGCTACAGGACCACCAGAGACAGGACCACCCGAGAAGGGGCCATTGGGGCCAGATACAGCACTTCCGGAAATAGGTCCTGCGGACACTGGACCAAATGTCGGTCCACCAGCAGTTGGTCCACCGCTTACAGATGCGCCGCCTATAAATATTAAAATTTTCATTTAAAGATTTAAATTCATGAATTCGAACTGTGCAATGCTGTTTAGCGTACTTTTTTAGCTGATAGAAGTAAGTCTGATCACACATTTTGAACCTCTTCAATAGTAAAACAAATTTTGAAAAACTGTAATTTGAAAGTTTCAATATTTGTTTATCTTTGTTAAAAACTCATCCATGCCTCTGAAAGATCCACCAAATCTAAATCCATTGCTTGGTCCAGCAGCGGTGGGGCCACCAGAAACAGGGCCGCCCGGGAACGAGCCAAAGGGGCCAGATAGAGCCCCTCCGGAAATTGGGCCACCGGACACAGGGCCTCCAGACACTGGGCTGAATGTCTGTCCACCAACAGTGGGAACACCACTTAAAAATGCCCCGCCTGGAAATTTTAAGTTAAGTAATTTAAGTTACAATTTATTCATTCTTACTGAGAATGCTGTTTTGTGTCATTTTCAGCTGACGAAGGTCACTTATCACACATTGTAAAACTTCATTTTAAAAGTTTCTGAATATGTTATCTCCGTTAAATACTTTTCCATACCTCCGAAAGATCCACTAACGCCAAATCCAGTGCTTGGTCTAGCACCGTTGGGGCCACCAAAAACGAGGCCGCCCGGGAACGAGCCACTGGGACCAGTAACAGCACCTTCGGAAGTAGGGCCACCGTAACTAGGGCCTCCAGATACGGGACCGAATGTCGGTCCACCAGCAGTGGGTCCAAATGCACCGCCTGGAATTTATTTAAACTAGTTGTGATTGCAATTAATTTATCCAAACTACGCCATCTGATTGTTTATTCATCCAAAGCTGTCAGAAATATGATCGCATATTGTGAACATCTAAAATACTTAACATCTACTTGACAAACTGCGAACAGTTTAATATTTTTTCCTTCTTCGTGAAAAGACTTATACATTCCTCCAAAAGATCCACCGAATCTAAATCCATTGCTTGGTCCTGAACCGGTGCCGTCAATCCCTCTTCCCAAAGAGCTCTGCCCGCCAGGTCCGAAGCCAGAGGATACGCTTCCGGCGCCAGCTATTCTCCAGCCGCTAGGGCCACCATGGCCGCCAGAGCCACCGGGACCGCCAGCACCAAAAACCCCTGTGGTAATACATGAAACATGTTCATTTGTAACAACAATTTGAGAGGGAAAATGACATTGTTTCCACCATTGGTTATCTTGTATGTCAAAGAAACTTAACAAGCTTAAAAAAGAGTAACATGAAAATCCATAGATTACTTTTGCCTATTTTATGCAATGTTTGTTTGAGCATAAAAAAACCTTTTATATACGAAAATGAATCAGCTTTAAATATTATTTTGTAAGTCTCATATTACTGGATACTTTGAAAACCATGTATAAAATCAGTCTGTTAAGATATTATTCATTCATACCATATCTGGAGAGGTACAACGAACAAATAAATTATTTCAAAATTATAACTGTTCTGCTCTTAATTGCTTATTGATTATGTTAAGCAATATTAAAAGTACTTTACAGCTGTCAGATATATGAGCGGTATTGAAAAAGTTCTCTTTAAATGGTATGCAAAGTACCGGATTTTTCTACAAAGGTTTCTGAGTTTTCTTTTGTTAATATAGCAATAAAGAATAGTTCACGAATTTTATTAATATAAATGTATTAGTTTTCCTTTTTCTTTAACAAACGCCAAAATACCCAAATTTAATTTTATTGCCAATAACGTTGATAACGCTTTCTGGTGGAATCGAGGTCTTTTGGACGCATATTCAATATATGTTAACAATAGCGATCTTACTTAAATGATTTGTATGAGAGTAATACCGTAAGGATAGCCAGATCCACCGCCGCCACCAGCAACAACCATTACATGGCCACTTCCGGATCCCCCACCGCCACCTCCAAGAGCACCGCCACCGGTTATTGCACCACCAATTCCTCCTGAGGCGTCCGCACTTGCACCACCAAAACCTCCGCCATACCTACCTGAGCAAAAGCAGATGAAAAATTCATTAATTGTAATGTAACAAAACCGTCTAGTAATAATACGTCTATACAGGTATATATTTCACGAGTTTTAGAATATTGAGTTGATAAGATATATTGACTTTTTTGTAAAATATATTTATTTCATATTTAAGATAAAAACAAACTTAGTTATTTATTCATTGTTAACTGTATTGTACATAAATCTGTTCAACCAAATAAAACGGACCTTTGCCGACGGCCAGAGTAGTGCCGACTAGCAGACTAGTGATTAAGAGTATCTGCATCGCTGTAGATTGTCTGAAATCTATAAATAAAGATTTATTAATATCCATATAGCTTATTTCAATTTAATATTCACATGTTGTAGTACTCTATCTAAAAAAACAAATATCTTTAACGGTTATATCTTAGTTATTTTGGGCTTAATATTTTGTAAACTCTTGTCTCAATCTTAAAATCCTGAGTAAATTATTGAATGATGACTTACCCTGCGTTGAGATAAGACGTCGAATGCGAATCGCTAACAAGATTGCGCGACTTTTATATCAAAAAGGCCCGGAACCTATTTGATCATCTAACATATCATTACATGGATGAATAATGCAGAAATTATTACCTTGTATGTAAATATGTAAACACGGTGATAAAAGACAATGAGCCGTTCGTATGATTCTCTCGCGTCAATTAAACCGTTGCTTTTACATGTGCA
Organism: Mya arenaria; assembly: GCF_026914265.1. Lineage (NCBI taxonomy): Eukaryota > Metazoa > Mollusca > Bivalvia > Myida > Myidae > Mya > Mya arenaria. The sequence continues at coordinate 26,266,521 of NC_069138.1, read as the reverse complement.
TGTTATTGTTACGAAGTGCATCACTTGATGAAACATAACCACTGCCGAACGGAAAGGAACATGCATATTCTCACCTCACTTAAACCATTATTGTTTGTTTATGATCAGCATGCATTAAGAAAGGTACATATGTGTTCCTGAACTGCAATTCATAAAAACAAATATTTTAAGTGTTAATATTAAGGTAAATTTAAGTGTATACAGTTTAAATAAGGCCAAAAAATATTTTCTTCCGATTTCACTGCCGTATAATAATTGAGAAGGTAAGTCGGGATAGTAGGGTGGGAGAGATTAAAGGATAGTTAAGTTGGGATAATGGAATCGGGTTTATAGGGTAGTTAAATTGGGATAATGGGATGGGGATGGATAATGGAAGATGTAAGTCGGGATAATAGTTTGGGAGGGAATATGGGGTAGGTCAGTCAGGATAAAGGGATGTGACGGATTTTGGGGTATGTGAGTCGGGATAATGGTGTGGGAGGGATTATTGGGCAGGTAAATCGAGATAATGAGGTTGGAGGGATAATGGGATAGGTAAGTCGAGATAATAAGGTGGGAGGGATAATGGGATAGGTAAGTCGAGATAATGGGGTCGGGAGGGATAATTGGGTAGGAAAGGCGGGAAAATGGGGTGGGAAGGATAATGGGGTTGGTAAGTCGGGATGATGGGGTGGGAAGGACAATGGGGTAGGTAAGTCGGGGTAATGGGGTCGGGAGGAATAATGGGGTAGGTTAGTCGGGATAATGGGATGAAAGGGATGATGGGTAAGGTTAGTCGGAAAAATGGGATGGGACGGATTATAGGGTAGATAAGTTGGGATAGTGGGTAGGGAGAGATAATGGGGTGGGAGGGATAATGGGATAGGTAAGTCGGAATAATTGAGTGGGACGGGGACTAGGGTTGGTAAGTCGGGATAATTTGGTTGGAGGGATAATGGGGTAGGTAAATCGGGGCAATGGGGTGGGAGGCATAATGGGGTAAGTAAGTCGGGATGATTGGGTGGGAGGGATAATGGAGTACCAAAGTTTGGATAATTGGGTGGGAAAGATAATGGGGAGTTTAGTTTTAATAGTGGGTTGGGAGGGATAATAGTATAGTTAAGTCGGGATAACGGGTGTAGGGAAGTTGGGAAAATTGGGTCGGGAGGGATAATGGGTTGGGAGAAATATTGGGGAAGGTAAGTCGCGATTATTGGGTGGGAGATATAATGGGTAGGTAAGTCTGGATAGTGAGGTGGGGAGGGATTATGGGGTAGGTAAGACGGGAAATGGGGTTGGAGGCATTATAGGGTAGGTAAGTCGGGATTTTGTTTTCGGGGGGGGGGGGAGGGGGGCGAGGTGAAGTTGTGTGAATGTTATTTTCACACAACAAAACAACGCCTTTTGCTGCAGATTTATGTTAACTAGAGCTTTGTACAAATAAATCATCAAACCTAATGAATCATGTCTAACGTCATCACATTGTTTCAGAAAAATATTTTGAATGGTATGACATTCAGCTGGTCGTTGTATGTACCTTTGACTGCGACCGCATTCTGATTTGATCAACATGAAGCATTTCATAATCAATTGTGTTCCATAAAAAGCCATCGATGACTTATTTGTTGTATTCACTTCGGAACTATGAGACTAGAATTGCACCATGCTGTTAAAATGATATTTACAGTTTCTTTAAATTCAAATGACAATTTTACTTGTGCATGTTCGTGGGAATGTTTGCACGAGGAGACCCATCGGTTAAAACAAATATCATTACACATACATGTGTTAAACATTGTCTGCGGTGGCGCCATTGGTGAATATGTTTTTGCTATGGACTGTCATTAAAATAAATACGATATAACTTTGATATTTACATTGTTTTTTCCCTTGCAAATCAAAGTTTAACTATCTCAAGATGAAGTCGTCATTAAGCTTAGTACTTTAAAACTTGAAACGTTATTTTGAAAACACATCTGCAAAACGAAATCATGCACGTTAATGTATACATATTACATGGAACAATATAAAAAGCATATATTTGCATTTATTGCTGTTTGCATTGGATGATACAATATTTATTTTTTACATGTTAATTGATTATACAATATTTCAATGTCGAACATAAAAGTAGTAATAACCCTATACTGCGGTCAAAGGTGACCCCTAAAGCTGATAGAAACATCCCATTTAAATAATTTTGTTGCAGCGATGTAATTGCAAGTATTCGGTATTATAAAAACCTAAGCCTAAATCCCTAGCTTTAACAATTACTAGTTATGGAAGACATGTATTAATATCCGTTTTTATCTGACTCATTAAGGATTTATATGTTCGTATAGATTTCCAATTATAGTGAGCTTCGTGAGCTTCACTATTTTTGCTGTTGTTTTTCTCATAATTCTTCTACTTCTTCTGATCTTTTTTTGCATGAATCAATACTTATGTGAAAATCTATTCAAGTTGAATTTTAATAAATACTCGTATGTCTGTGAAAAGTAAAGAAAACGATAATAATATTAAAGATACCTATTCAAAATTAGAAAAGAAGAAATTGCTGATAGAAGTGTTATACAAGATATAAGAATCTTTATTATATGTCGGGTATACACTAACAAGGTATATTAGCTCAGTGAGCTATTTTCCGTCATGAATAAAAACAATACATAACATAATAAAACTTTCGTACGAAGCATTATGTACATAGAAATTACAGCATGGTACAGTGATGTGTAGTTGGTAAAAATGTTATGATTAATTCAGCTTGCTAGTAAAAACTATTGCTAAGAGGAGGTACTTAATTTATCATGTAATTTAAACACTACTAGATTGTTCAGTTATATTATCAGAAACAGTAGCGTGCAAAGTCATGGTTGCTCCTAATATTTGGTCAATCCTACCTACAGGTAACCATCCATACTTCTGCCCGGCCACCTTCTTGACAATATCCGCACCTACCACTTTTTAAGAATATTAATTGAAAATGCCAAATAGTAATACAAATACTTGACGAAACAACACACAAGTATATGTATGTGTTTGGCAGATTCTAATGATCTATACATTTGAAAGAGTCATGAATATATATTTGCCCTTGTTATTTAATTCGATAATTTTTATTCATGTTCGATTTTTTCTGGTCTATGAATGCCAACTTTTGTCCAGGTATAGGCAATCCCACTGAAAACACGTTTTTCGTGAAGACAAGGGATAACAGATATTCAGTGACCACCTTATAAATATCAATTTCTTTTTATGTTTTAAGTTATAAAGTATTATTTGCTGATTGAAAATTTCCAAGAGGGACCTGGTCAGGTGCAGATCAGCCTTCTAGATTCAATGTAAATTTGATAGCACCTTATTTCTTTTGCGAGGCTCTGACTGACATCAAGGCGGAAAAGTTCTTCCCATATTTAGTTGTTCTTAATGATGGCACATCTACACAGTTTTCATAAATGAGAGGACAATTACATGTCTTAAAAGCTACACGGGTTTGAACATATCCTGGTGATATACCGTAAAGATATTTATAAGTTTCAATAGCGATACATCTTACCCTATTCAAAATAATGTTGGCAACTGAATTCTATGAAGAAGATTTTTGTAAGTAAAAGGGTGAAATTTTTCAGGGTTAGCCTGCAACTGATTGGAAGTAAACCAGTTTATCAAAATGTTACTTTCTTCTTCAAGAGTGGTCTTAAGAACGTAAGGATATTTTTATCACATACAGAAAGAGTCTTGTCATCTGCATATTTATACAAGGCTGCCTCACTGATAAAGCAGAATCAGTCATTTACAAAGATATCTGAAAACTAGAGGCCCTAATATTGATCCTTGTGGCACACCTTTCAAGATGGAGTCCCGAGCACTGGTAATTTGACCAAGTTTGACCCATTGATTTTTGTTTGTAAGATAGCTGTGCATAAGTTTACATGCTGGGGCTGAGATACCATATGCTTTAAGCTTGTTTAGGATGAGATCATGGGCCAGGCAGTCGAATGCTTTTGAGAGGTCCATTAGAAATGCACCTACATATTTGTTCTTATACAGGGGTTTTCGCAGTCTTCCGTCAGCCTTAACAGAGTCGTTTGATATCCATATATTGTTATGAAAGCTGCCAGGAAAAAGAAAAAAGAAAACTATTATCAAAATGACTAATCAGTTGCTCATTTATAGCTCGTTCATATAAGGTTGACATTGATGGTAAAATACTGTCTGGTTTAGAGTTCTCTTTTATAAAGGGGTCATGTTTCTTGAAAATAGGTGTAACTTGTGCTAGCTTAAGACTATTTGGAAATGATTCTTGGCTCATGATTTCATTGACCATGTTTCGGTTGAGAACATTTGAAGCATCAGTGCCAGCACTGATGATTTTGGGAGTTGCTGTTTTTGATTTTACCGATCACTATATTTACCAATATCTTTATTGGTGACCAGGATGAAATGAAAGTAAGATAACGTTTAGCAATGTTCCTATAAAATGTCAAGACAAGTGTGTTAATCATTTAGCTGAGTTCCAGATATAACATTATGTTCAAGTAGATAATTTTTGTCAAAGTTTATGCAAGATTTAAAAGTGACCTTCTTTTAAATAAATGGCTCACATTGTTTTCTAATATTAGTTGCTATAAGGTTATGACTGTAGATAAAACCGCAATTTAAGTTGACTTTCACACACATAAAATAATTTGCATTGGTGAGGATGACATCTTTACATGTGAGCCTGCCGTTTTTGATAAAACATGTAGGTTCAGAAATAATATTTTCCAGGCTAAGGTTATCAAAGATGTTATGAAGAAGTTTAAATGTATCTCTTTTTTGAAAGTCATAATTTAAATCTCCTATTCAGATAATATTTACAAAAGTTATTAGCATTTTGACCAAGCAGTTTTCAAAGTCTGTATCTAACATCTACGTTTTGCGATACAAGCACAGAATACCCAATTTATGTCTCTGGAGTGAAAATAATATAGTTATAGTAGTTTGTCTTAAATGAACACACATTTGTTATAAAGTTAACGCTAAAGTGAAGTTTGGACAAGGGAAATCAGTGTAACATGTTATATCACCTTAATGGTGGAATAGTTAAGTATGTTTTGTAAGCCATACGAAGTATATAGGTTTTGAAACACAAGCTGTTGTTAACGCTAAAATTTTACTAGTGAAATGAACACATATTTTTTATCAATAAACTGATAAGGTGAAAGATTTCTGTTTCCTTAATGTCCGACTCTGCTTTTACAAGAAGTTTAACATTTCTTAATGCAGCCATCACTTGATTGTCATAGGGTTTGACTATTTACTTGCGTGGTTTATTGCATTAGATATTCTGTTTCAACACAAATGTCATGTGTTATTATAGTTAATCGCGTCGTCGTCCGCTGCAAGTCGGTTATAGGTCTGAACCGCTAACTTAATAAAAGCACAGACTTTCTTTTTAAGATCGTGCCAGTAAATACAGCTTTGCCGGAACGAATGAAACGCCATGTCAAATATGAGAATCAAAATCACTAAGCACGTGAAAATTCCTAGTTTAGAATAATCCAAGACAAATGCACTTTTATGTGTTGTAGCTGCTTGTAAACTGTGTTAATATACATTGAATTTGATGCCATTACAATTGCCGTGGGGAAGGTGAGGGTCGAAATATGTTTGTAGTCTCGAAGACATATCCATTTGCATCATTTAGTGCGCATACACTTAAAATTTCTGCAACATGATACAGAGGAAAACATCAAATTGAGTCTAGCAAAACCTTTCTATGGCTTGAGGATTTTTTTTATGTTTTTATGGAAGGGATGCATTATTTGAAATGTTACTCTCCCATGTTTCAAATTGTTTTGTACAGCCGTGCCATGAGCAATATCGAATACATGGAAAATATTTGTTGATTTCGGTTTAAGATCATAGTTTATTTCAGGAATGTAAATAGGGTTTATATACTTAAATATTTTTACACTCGCGAGTGAAATAATATGTGAAGTTCGACTGAAATCAACACATTTTCTGCTTTTATGTTTGTTTTCGGAGATGTGTTGGAACTTTAATTTAATTTTCTCAATACCCCTAAATTTGAATACCCCGTTGCTACCCGATCGTTTATGACGTGGGCGTTCGTTCCTCTACAGGTTTACATTTTTATCGATGTGAAATAAATAAAGTTATTACAATTTCTGTTTGAGGCCCCTCATACTAGGATTTGATCGATGATTACGTAGACTTTCGTTCCTACGCAGACTTTTGGAGAAATAGATTTCTAATATGTTTTTTGTTTAAGTTTATTATTTACTCTTATTTCAGTAGCATTTATCAATATGCTTTTATTAATGAATATGTGTTCCAGATAATCAGAGTAAATGCACGATTTCTCTTAAAATTGACCAGTGCATGAAAAGAGTGACCAAATTGTACAGGTCGCCACTTATTGAATGTTTTAACAGCTAAATAACATGGCCAAATACTTAGTAGTTATTAACAGACCAATGCACTGGCCAATTACGTATTATTTGTTCTTAATGCCAACCCAAATTAATATTTAGCTCAACGGATTTTAAGGAAACACTTGCGGCGAGCGAGAGAAAATATATACATTTTCGTATTTAAAAGATATAACGAAGCGGCGAAAGAGGACTTTGATGAACAAACGCATTCTGAAGGCGAGCGATAAGTTGTGTATATCATTTACCTTCTCAGATTTGATGCAAAATAACTATGCAGGTTTTGTTATCATATCATTATTATTATTATTATTATTATTATTATTATTATTATTATTATTATTATAATTATTATTATTATTATTATTATTATTATTATTATTATTATTATTATTATTATTATTATTATTATTATTATTATTATTATTTATACAGGCACACGTGCAATTCAATCACCATAGCAGGTTTCCATGAACAATAATTTGAAATTGAAAGAAAACTTCACAAATTATACTGTTCTGTAGTATAAAGGATGTCACACCACATTGTTTTAAAGTTGTATACGTTGTTACACACTGAGAAAATGAAATTAAGGAAAGATATATGTTGTGCACCGAATAATCTTATTCTCTATTATGCCACTTGTAAATTGAGTCGTCGAAACCTGATGTTGATTAAACAGCAATTTACTTCTTAAGTTAGTAATATAGTACTAAAGGTGAACTGTTAATATCTAGACAGCCATCCATATTATTGTTTCCAGCGTACGAATCATGGTCAAAGCCTAAATTACTTTATTGTTTCCACACTTTGGAATGAACGTAGGAATGCAGACGACGAGAAAACAGGAAATGAATTATTATGATCATTTTTTTTATCAAAATCAATGCATTTTAAAGTGATAAGTTGCTAGAAAAAGTGTGATACCATACATCCTTTGCGTTAAATAAGACTTTTTTTAGCAAAACCGTTTGGTCTCTTTAGATTATATGCTTTGTGTACTTATTATGTTTTATACATTTCAAAGGAAACAGGCAACATTTCAGATTGGGAAAACGCCATTTAAAGATTTTCACATACATGAAAACCATAATTTCCTTAAATTATGTTCAAACCCATTTGAGTTAAGCAATGAAGTCGGTAAATCGCGTTACCCCTAAGACAATTTACTAACTGAGAAGTTTAGCACCGTTAAGGTTTCCATAAATCCATATTGCATTCGGCCGGAAAACAGTCAGGTTCTGGTTAAGCAAAATATATTTATTAGCTGACATATTTATGGAACACTTCTGTCTAAGTGCAAGTAATCGTATTTGCCTGAATTTAATGTATAAATAACTATAAATTATGTGCATGCTTTATCTAGGAAGCCCTCGAATGCTAGCACAGGCGTCGATATCGCCAGAAAGTTTGAAGTATAATGGGTACTATGGCTGTTAGATACCTTTGGTATTGCTTTCAAAATGTATTAGCATGATTTGGATTTGGTTTCAGTTCAATGGCGCAAGGAGTGGAGGCATCAAAATATATTGTATACGATCATAAACATATCCTTCTGCATTGGCGTCAATGCACTTACACTTGAGATATGACCTGGCCAATTATTTATGAGTTTTGCCTTTTGAATTACAATTGGTATACCAACAGCTAATATACCTGACAAAATAATAAGCATTATTTATATTTGTTTAATCGATCTGAAAAAGACATGCCAAACAGCGATATGGCAACGCCAAGAACTTAGTTCTTGAGTTATTATATGTTTTTCATCATAAGTAAAACATAATGGTATTGGCATCTGCACGTAGTGTTTTAACAATTGGACATTCAAAATACACTGTTGCATCTATGTTTTGGTATTCAAAACAATCAGCATTTATCACAGCTGCAACTGCATGCATATCTTAAAACAAACACATTATGAAAGACAATTATTTAATGCTTAAGAAGCCGACATCAACACAAACAAACCCAACAAAGAATTCTCAACATGGCATTTGGAAAATACAAACAACATACATACATACAAACGGAGTATTAAAGCGGACAAATTAATTAGAATGCAACTAAAATCTAATATATCTCGTCGGTAAAACCGGTCCAGTTGACGTCGGGACAGAATGCAAAAGACACTGGCAAATCATCGTTGGGAATGTTTAAAGAACGATGCACGTGATTCTTCACGACTAGTAGGCTGAAAATATATCACAATGTTTGTATTCATTTTTATTTAACTAATCCAAAACTCCGATTATACATAGTGTCATTTGATTTTCATATACAATTTGATATTAAATGATTATAACACTTTAAATAGTAACTTCGTATAAATCATTTGCCACCAAAATTCTAATCTTCATTTAGAGAACTGTTTCAGACTTCGATAATAAGTATGGACAACTTAAGCGATATAAAGAGGAATAAATGTTGATTAATTCTGTATACTAAGAAAAACACAGGCTTCCATGTTATAGTCTCCGTATTTTTGCAGAATCATGCACACAGAAATTACCTTTTGAATACAATTAAATCCATAATCGGATATTTTACATCATATCTACCCGTGACGATTGTCATCATGATAGATCCAGATTTTAATAAAAGAAAAAGGTTTTTCATATTTTAAAATCATGACGATTTTAAGAGAACTTTGTGGAGTCATTACTTACATTCTCGATTTAGTCAAAACGTCATACATGTTTGTTTAAAGTGCATAGATTATTAGCTAACGTTTAAATGCCTTTAGATTGATAAACCATGCGGACATTTAAAATATGATCGTTTGGTTAAATATAAGCCATCTTTCAATATCAGCAAATACTCACTTTTTCCAATGGAGACACCACCGACGTTGCCTCCAAAACCGCCTCCAAATGAACCTCCGAATCCGCCACTTACAACGCCGGCACCAGATCCTCCGAACACTGGAAGTCCAGACCCGGAAACGGGGATACCAGTTGCCGGGCCGCTTTGTCCGCTTGTCATAACGACAGAACCACTAGTTCTGCCTGTAAAGAAGCCACTCGGACCAGCTACGGGACCACCAGAGACAGGGACAGCCGGGAAGGGGCCACTGGGGCCAGATACAGCACCTCCTGATATGGGGCCACCGGAAACAGGACCTCCAAACACTGGACCGAATGTCGGTCCACCAGCAGTGGGTCCACCGCTTACAAATGCCCCGCCTGAAATTGTTATGTAAATTTAAAATATATATATACAATTTATTTATTCAAGCTATGCAATGCTGCTTTTTTCCGTAATATTAGATAATGGAAATAGCTATAACCGCACACTATAAACCTTTTTAGTAGTAAAGTACAATTTGACAAACTGTATTTTTAAGTTTCAATATTTTTCTGTTAAAGACTTGTCCATTCCTCTTAAAGATCCACCAAATCTAAATCCATTGCTAGGTCCAGCACCGGTGGGGCCACCAGAAACAAGGCCGCCCGGGAAGGAGCCAAAGGGGCCAAATATAGCACCTCCGGAAATTGGGCCACCGGCTACAGGAACTCCGAACACGCGACCGAATGTCTGTCCACCAACAGTGGGTACACCACTTACAAATGGCCCGCCTTGAAAAGTATAGTTAAATGATTTAAATTACAATTTATTCATTCTTATTGAGAATGCTGTTTCGCGTCATTTCCAGCTGACGAAGGTCAATAACCACACATTATAAACCTCTTCAATAGTTAAACAAAATTTTGACAAACTGCATTTTAAAATTTTTAATATTTTTTATCTTCGTTAAATACTTCTCCATACCTCCGAAAGATCCACTAACGCCAAATCCAGTGCTTGGTCTAGCACCGTTTGGGCCACCAAACACTGGACCGAATGTTGGTCCACCAGCAGTGGGTCCACCGCTTACAAATGCACCGCCTGGAATTATCATGTAAACTATTTATGATTATAATCGGTAACTACGCAATGCTGTGTGTTTATGCACTTGAAACTAATCGATATATGATCGCATATTGCGAACATCTAAATACTTAACAACTTTTGTCAAACTGCGAAAGCTTTAAATTTTTCTTCTTCGTGAAAAGACTTATCCATTCCTCCAAAAGATCCACCGAATCCAAATCCATTGCTTGGTCCTAAACCGGTGCCGACAATTCCTCTTCCCCCAAAGCCTCCGCGTCGACCAAAGGCAATCTGCCTGCCAGGTCCGAAGCTACCGGAAACGCGTCCGGCTCCGCCTATTCTCCAGCCGCGAGGGCCGCCAGGGCCAGCGGAACCGCCAGCACCGAAGCCCCCTGTGGTAAAAGTATGGCATGAAACTTGTTCATTTGTATCAGCAGTTTGACAGAGAAAATGACATAATCTTTCCACCATCTTGTATGTGAAAAAAATGAATAACGTTAATAAAAGAGTAAATTGAACATCATTGGATTAATTTTGCCTATTTTATGCAATGTTTGTTTAAAAATGACCATTTTATATACTTTTTTGGCAAAGATGAGTTTAAAATCCTATCATGTATGTCTCTTATAAATGCATACTTTGAAAACCATATATAAAATCACTCTGTGCTAATATCCTTCATCTATACCACATCTAGAAAGATTCAACGTAGATATCAATTAATTAAAAAGTGTAGCTGTTCTGCTCTGAAAGGCTTATTAATTATGATAGGCAATATTAAAATTACTTTACAGCTGTCCGATATATTCGAAGGATTGAACAATATCTCTATTAATTATTTGCAAAGTACCGGATTTTTCAACAAATGATTCTCACTTTCTTATGTTATTTAAGCAATAAGAGACTCTTTCATGAATCTTATACACATGGTTTAGTTAAACTGTTTTAATAAACAAAAACCAAAATCGCCTAAAATAACTCAATTACCTACAACGCTAATAACGCTTTTTGTTGAAATCGAGCTATTTTTTGTCGCATTTTCAATATTTGTTATCAATAGAGATATTATTTGAACTTGTAGTACGGTTTTATAATATCACGAGCAGTTTGTCCAGATTTCATACATAAAACATGTTCTCGTTGACAAACGAGTCACTTTAAAATCTCTGCATGTTTAGTCGCAAAGCCAAAATATGGAGATTGATTTAAAATAACAACAATTTATCTTTTATATGTTGTTTTTATTGAATATCTAAAAATGCTCTTCGGTATCCAATCGTTTTTAGTCTAGAAAGTTGTAGAAATTGCTCCTGCAGTATACATAGAAAGTGTTTGAAGACAATTGAAATAAACAAGTCATACCTTGAACAACTTTAAGTACTGAACGAATTATTTGTATAAGAGTACCTCCGTAAGGATACCCAGAACCACCGCCGCCACCAGTAACAACCATTACATGGCCACCTCCGGATCCCGCACCGCCACCTCCAAAGGCACCGTTACCGGTAAATGCACCACCACCACCACCTCCTGAAGCTGCGGCGGAAAATGTGCCGCCACCTGCACCACCGAAACCTCCACCATAAGTACCTGGGCAAAATATGATAAAAGTGTCTTTAATTTTAGTGTTAGCAATAATACATACATATGTATATTATTCACATTTCTAGATTATTGAGTTGATTAGTTGAATATTTTGCAACTTATATTTGTCATATATTTAAGAAAAAAAATAATTATTTAAACATTCTTAACTGTATTAAACATTAATCTGTGCAACCAAATATAAACGAACCTTTGCCGGCGGCCAGAGTAGTGCCGACCAGCAAACTAGTGATTAAGAGTATCTGCATCGTTGTAGATTGTCTGAAAGCTATAAATGCAGATTGATTAATATCCATATAGCTTATTTGAATTAAATATTCACATGTAATGGTACTCTACTGTAAAAGAATAACAAATATATCTTTAACGGTTATATCTAAGTTATTTTGCGCTTTAATATTTTGTACACTCTTTTCTCGATCTTAAATTGAACCCAGAGCAATTGACTTAAATGACTTACCCTGCGTTGAGATAAGATGTCCAATGCGAATGGCTAACGAGATTGAGCGACTTTTATACCAAATGTCCCGGAACCTATTTGGTCATCTAACATATCATTACATGGATGAATAATGGAGAAATAATGACCTTGTTTGTTAATATGTTAACACGGTGATAAAAGAAAATGAATCTTACGTGTGAATCTCTTGCGTCATCTAAGCCGTTGAAATTTCATGATTGCAGTGGTTAGGTTTCATAAAGTAATGAGCTTTGTAACAAGAACATGCAAGTGTAATAGACTGACCTCTCTAACACCTTTTACAGTTGGGTTATGGTTATTCTGCACTATGAAAGCTACATATGTTGCAATTGGCCTGTGTTTGTTAAGGCATAATAACTTAAACGTTAAGAAGATAAGGACCAGTAAGCCTACTAGTAGGTTATTTCAAGTGTTTATATTCCAAATAAGGCCCAAAATGATTTGTTTCCGATTGCACAGCCCCAAAATAAGTAGGATGGGATAATGGGGTAGGTTTTCAGGGTAATGGGGTAGGTTTGTCGGGATAATGGGGTAGGTTTGTCGAGATAATGGGTTAGGTTTTGGAATAATGGGGTAGGTTTGTCGGGATAATGGGGCCTATTATTTGCATTACTTGTATAAGGTAAAGTTGTGTCTAAATTTAATTGTAACATTACATAACTGTGTCACTTGGTCTGGATTAACATTAACTAGAGGGCTTTAAAGATTACTTAATTATTTCTAATTTTGTCATGTATGTTTGGTAAAGTATCTTGAATAAGTTATAAATACAGTTGGTCGTTGAATGGACCTTTGACTTTGTTCATTTTCTGATTTGATCAACATTCATCTTTTATTATCAATTTAGTGCCCAAATAAAAATCAATGACTAATTCTTTGTAGTCACTTCAGAGTTCATGAGCCTAAATTTCACTATTTTGCTAAGATGAAATTCAAATATTCTTAAAATGAATGTAACAATTTTACTTAAAATTATATGACCTTGATAATACTTGGTTGGAATGGTTGTTCGAGGTTATTTAAGTGTGGATTGCACATCGGTTAAAGCGAACGTCCTTGGACAGAAACGTGTAAATCATTTTCTGTGGTGGCGCCACTAATGAATATATTTTGGTATGACCTCTCGTTAAATTAAATACGATGTAACACTGAGGTTTACATTATTTATTTTTTTCTCTGCACATCACTGTTCAACCACATCAAATATAGAAGTCTTTTTTCAGCGTCTGTCGAACAATTCAGCGATACAAGTAAACATGCTTTAGCTGCTGATGTTCCCAGAAGAAAATGATGTATTGTTGGCAACGACACTTTAGGTTATACACGCATTTGTATGATGTGATGTGCATGTTTTGTACTTCTATCATGTAAACGTGCAGTTCTTTTAAATAAGGTATGTTTTTCTTGAGCAAATAAAATAAAAATGTTACAAAAACTGTGTTAATGATTCTTGTCAATTCTTATGCTTGACAAAGTTACTTCTCAAGGCTGAAAGTATAATCTCATGCAACATTCTTCAGAGGTGTAATGCGCAAATATTTAATATTTACAAAAAATATCAACTTAAACCTCTGGTTATGTTTTGACAATTGACATCATATGGAATACTGTATCTCTTAAAACATACCAATAATGTTTGCAGTCTTGAATACAAATAATTTCTTATAAACATGTTACGAATACATTTAACAACTGCACTCTCAACATATGCATATAAGATTAAGATATTTTGTGTTCGTTTTCTTTCTGAAATGAGGCGGAATATATAAGAAGCAATTAACAGTTTACAAGATAACTGTTTTCTGAATGTCCATTTTTTAATACAAGTTCTTCTGAATAACTCGATACAACCATCGCATGATCATTATAAGATTCTAATTCATTGTATTAGCTCGTCTGTTTAAAAGGAAGTCATGTATCGTCATAATTTCTCGCGTCGTTTAAAACGTTGGAAGTTTAACCGATACACAGTTAACATTGTGACATGGACTTTTGTAAACAGGCTCCATCAATTAAATTCAGTGCTTGTAACATTTTGTGAATTAATAAAAATACGTACTTTGTCCGAAAATGTACCTCTAGCTGAATGAAAGGCAATGTAGTGCCAATGATACGGTGTGAACCGAAAGAGTAGACCTGTGACACACCTAGTTAAAGTATGAGTAAATGAACATTCTTTGTTAATAAATACCAAATGATACAATAAAAGTACAGTAGCCGAAAATTAAAAAAATAAATCCTGTTTAGAGACACAAGTCAAGACCCGAACGACAATGAACTAGAGACACATGTGGAGTTGTGATACTGCTCTTTCAAACGGCTTTGCATACCCTGCATTGATAAACATTGCTGTGAAGGAGGAGGGTCAGAATAGTTATTTTACGACACAGTAAGAAGAAATAGGACATACCATTTCTAGTTTCTGTTTTCATAGCCCAAATTGACATTTTTGTAAAACAAAGTGGTATGTAACAAACATTTATTTTAAATCAGTTTATATAACACAAGTAAGTTATCAAACCCGGTTAATATGTGTTACTTTTTCTGTCAGAAAAGATAATGAAAATATCGGGGAGATGAAGTGAAACCAGCAGCTTGAAGAAAAGTATTCTTATAACAAAAGTTTAAAATAACATAGTTAAAAAGAAAATTATCTTATAAGTGACAGTCTTTAGTGGATAGTTCATTTACAAATACCATATAAATTTATTAAATGCTATTGTTTTTTCTACGTTCTTGTATTGAAATTCTCGAAGTTTTGTGTCAATTGTTAGTTTAAGTGGTTTTGCATACATATCTTTCCATTATATATAGTTTAGTTGAAAGTGTCTTTCCTACTTGTCTTCCAAGTTTCTCCGGTTGAAGTTGTACAATCAAGTAACTGTTTATTTTAATTTGTATGTTCCTTGATTTTCTCTAATGAATCAGTCGGTGTGTACATTTTCATTGTTGGTTTTAAACAACATAAAGATTTTAAAGTCATAAAATGATTTTGTTTATAATCATACAACAGTTTAAAATATTTTACAGCTTTGTCATACCACCCTTCATAGTAGATGATTTGAAATTTGCTTTATTTTTTCCATATTTGTTCAAATTTAGCATTTATTTATTTTTTTTCATTTGTTTTATAATGTTCGTGTGGTCAATGCTGAGTGTACTTTAATCATCTCTCGGACGTTTGGTATTATTTTAATAATTGGAATCCTCTTGTTTTTGTGACTTATTCTCTTTTTTGCTGTTCCTTAACATTCTTGTCAAGTTCACTAACGCTCACCATATTTAAGTTTCAATTTATTCATCAGCTGTGCTGTCCCCACACTCCAGGTTATTGAAGGTCATATTTATTTGATAAGTATGAATTTTACTTGAACGGCGTGGCCTTGTGCTATGTAATAATGTCGGGCAATCTCTAACATATGTTTTAACAAAATGTTAATATAACATAAATATATCTTTATTCATCCAAAAACTAATTTCACATGACCAACACTAAACTTTAAATTACATATTTCTTCATATAATCAGATGTTGACATGATTGCGTTTAACGGTTACTGAGCAGATACATATCTTTTACATCAGAAACACTAATTTAACGGCATGATGCATAAGGAGGAACATTCAAATTATACTTACGCTTGAGGTGGATTGCATATGTTTATTTGAAAAAGTTGCAATGGTTGACCTGTTACTATTCCTAAAGATAGCTATATACCGTTCAGAGCGATGGTTCAGATATGTTGTATATAGCTTCTTCCAGAGCATAGTTTTGTGCATACGTCTTTCTTATTATAGCCACTTCCACAGCATAGTTTTGTGCATCCGTCTTTCTTATTATAGCCATTTCCACAGCATAGTTTTGTGCATCCGTCTTTCTTATTATAGCCACTTCCATAGCATTGTTCTGTGCTTCCGTCTTTCTTATTATCACCATATCCTGAGCATAATCTAGTGCATTCGTCTTTCTAAATATGGCCATATCAAGAGCAAAGTCTTGTTCATCCGTCTGTCTAAATATAGCCATATCCAGAGCATAGTTTTTCGCATCCGTTTTATTAAATATAGCCATATCCAGAACATGATCCAGTGCATCCGTCTTTCTGAATATAGCCATATCCAGAGTATAGTCTTGTGCACCCGTCTTTCTGAATAGAGCCGTATCCAGAGCATAATCTTGTGCATTCGACCTTCTAAAATAGCCATGTTCAGAGCATAGTCTTGTGCATCCCTCTGTCTAAATAAAGCCATATCCAGAACACATCCTTGTGCGTCCGTCTGTCTAAATATAGCCATATCCAGAGAACAGTCTTGTACGTCCGTCTGTCTAAATATATCCATATCCAGAGCATAGTTATGTTCAGCCATATCCAGAGCATAGTCTTGTGCATTCGTCTGTCTAAATATAGCCATATCAAGAGCAAAGTCTTGTTCATCCGTCTGTCTAAATATATCCATATCCAGAGCATAGTTATGTTCATCCGTCTATCAAAATACAGCCATATCCAGAGCATAGTCTTGTGCATCCGTCTGTCTAAATATAGCCATATCCAGAGCGTAATTTTGTACATCAGTCTGGCTAAATTTAGCCATATCCAGAGCGTAGTCTTGTGCATCCGTCTGTCTAAGTATATCAATATCTAGAGCATAGTCTTGTGCTTCTATCTGTTTAAATATAGCCATATCAAGTGCATCCGTCGGTCTAAATATAGCCATATCCAGAGCGTAGTCTTTTGCATCCGTCTGTCTAAAAAAAGCCATATCCAGAGCATATTCTTGAGCATCCGTCTCTCTAAATATAGCCATATCCAGAGCATAGTCTTGTGCTTCTATCTGTCTAAATATAGCCATATCCAGGGCATCGTTTTGTGCATCCGTCTGTCTAAATACAGCCATATCCAGCGCATAGTCTTGTGCATCCGTCTTTTTAAATATAGCCGTATCCAGAGCATAGTCTTGTGCTTCCGTATGTCTATATATAGCCATATCCACAGCAGAATCTTGTGCATCCGTCTGTATAAATATAGCCATATCCAGAGCGTTGTTTTGTGCATCCGTCGGTCTAAATATAGCCATATCCAGCGCAAAGTCTTGTTCATCCGTCTGTATAAATAAAGCCCTATCCAGAGCATAGTTTTTCGCATCCGTCTTTGAAAATATAGCCATATCCAGAACATGTTCCAGTGCACCCGTCTGTCTGAATATAGCCATATCCAGAGCATAATCTTGTGCATTCGACCTTCTAAAAATAGCCATGTTAAGAGCATAGTCTTGTGCATCCGTCTTTCTAAATATATCCATATCCAGAGCATAGTTATGTTCATCGTTCTATCAAAATACAGCCATTTCCAGAGCATAGTCTTGTGCATCCGTCTGTCTAAATATAGCCATATCCAGAGCGTAATCTTGTGCATCAGTCTGGCTAAATTTAGCCATATCCAGAGCATAGTCTTGTGCTTCTATCTGTCTAAATATAGCCATATCCAGGGCATCGTTTTGTGCATCCGTCTGTCTAAATATAGCCATATCCAGCGCATAGTCTTGAGCATCCGTCTGTCTAAATATAGCCATATCCAGAGCATAGTATTGTGCTTATATCTGTCTAAATATAGCCATATCCAGAGGGTAGTCTTGTGCATCCGTTTGTCTAAATTTAGCCATATCCAGAGCGTAGTCTTGTGCATCCGTCTGTCTATATATAGCCATATCCAGAGCGTAGTCTTGTGCATCCGTCTGTCTATATATAGTCATATCCAGAGCATAGTCTTGAACATCCGTCTGTCTAAATATAGCCATATCCAGAGCATAGTCTTTTGCTTCTATCTGTCTAAATATAACTTTATCCAGGACATAGTCTTGTTCATCCTTCTGTCTAAATATAGCCATATCCAGCGCATAGTCTTGTGCATCCGTCTGTCTAAATACAGCCATATCCAGAGCATAGTCTTGTGCTTCCGTCTGTCTAAATATATCCATATCCAGAGCATAGTCTTTTGTATCCGTCTGTCTTAATATGTTAATATCGTCAAATTCGGAGTATAGTGGATTCGGCTTTCTATATTCTGAGTATAGTTTTGTGCATTTGTCTTTCTTAATTTAGCTATATTCTGAGTATAGTTTTGTGAATTTGTTTTTCTAAATTTAGCCATATCCTTAGCAATGATTTTGCATCGGGCTAAACATTTATGCATAACCCACATAATGGTAAAAAACGTTTCCTTGCTCTCGCAATTATATCAAGTATATTTATGTAGACAAGATAGACACACGATGCTCTCTGATTTGCAGTGAATCATATGTTTTGTTGCCTTCTTGCGTTGTTCGAGCAACTGAACGCTCAACAATGTTCAAACTGCACACAGTAATTGTGACAAACATATTATTAAAATATTTTTTTGCATAAGAAAGCCTAAATATGACAATATCAGATACCACAATGCATTCTCAACATGACATTTAAAAAAATCAACGCCACAATACAAGGGAGTATATACACAAACCAATTCATAAGAATACATTAAAAGTCAAATATATTGGAGATAGAGGGGGAAATCACCGTCGGGAATGTTTCGAGAGTGACCTCTGATTCTCTTGTTATCCGTTGTTAAGAGGTAGAAACTTGTAGCCTGAAAATAAATAAATTATATATTTGTTTCTTTATTGCGTTTAGCTGCGCGATATATTTCAACTAGGAGGCTTTACCGAAAACAAGTATGAATGTAAGAAATTAGAATTTTCTAAAGTACACATTTAAACATATCAAATGCATTGTATTGAATTAAGATCTGCTCAGCCGACCTCGGAAGTGGAAATATGAAAAGACGAACCTTTCAAAATACTTTTTATTTTGTTGAATATGTCAATTAAGCATTGTGTGAAATTTTGTGAATTTTTATTATTATAAAATTATATCACATACTAAGTAAATGTTTTAGATTTTTACAATTTTCAAATATCAATACAGACGACTGCAGCTTTAGAAGGATGCTTATAAATAATTTAACTTGTTTTACAAGAATACTTCAGGCAAATCTGTTAAAATTTCATTGTTTTTGCAGTAAATTGCACAAAACAGAAGATTTTTGATTTCTACAGTTGATTCAATCTTGAAGCTTTGCACATTGATATGTTTACATTCTGGTTTCAAAGTTTCATTTTATCTTCCAATGAATTTTTATTCAATTGTATTATATTTTGTTGTTCTTATTTTCTGTGTTTTAAAACAACAGCATTTTTTTCAGAACATAATATTCAAATGATGAATCATTAGCAGAGAATGATATACCAGACGTTTAAAACATCAACGTTTTAATAAAAAGCGGTCATCTCTCAATTTCAACAAAAATGTACAGACTACCAGTTTGACATTAGCTTAAGCATTTGTTCATATACTTAATATCAAACAAGGGAAAGAACTAAGTTTAATCGATTTGGACACAGCCAAAACCGCTTATGAATGTTCCTTCAAAGGTGCTGCTAACATCGCTTATAAATGCTTCATAAATGCTGCTGCTTTCACCGAATATGAATGCTAAATCGAAGCTGCTGCTAAAAACCACCGGTACGAGATCCTCCAAACTCTGGAAGTCCAGATATTGGTCCTCCGGGGCCACTGTTAATGGGGCTACCGTTAAAGCTTTTCATGACAAGGTCACCAGTTAACGGTTGACAATGCAGTGGTTTTGTAGCACCCGTTTTACAAATATCACACATTTTTAACCTTTTCAATATCAAAACAAATATTGACAAACTGTATTTTTCATACTTTTATACCTGAGTTAAACGGTCTGAAGCTTTGACCGAAAACTCCACCTAATCCATATCCATGGCTGAGTCCATCTCCTGCGCCGACGGTCACGCCACATACTGGCTGTCTGCCTGGTCCGCTCCAGCTGCCCCCCCACCCTTAGTATCACACCCACCGCATTTGCCGGTGACGGAACTAAAACCCAAATTCTTTATTTGTATTTTGTTAATGCAATATTAGGTTTAAAAATAAAAGTTATCATTATGTATACTAAGTTTGCGAAGTAGCTTCATCTGAATTGCTTTTTGAGCAATAGGACTTGTTTAATTATCAAGTCTCATCAAAAATATTATATGTGTGTTAACAAGCACGTTTTCATTGACTGAAGAAATTCATACACAAAATATGATACGCAGAAACAGAAGTAAACTATACCAATCCAATAGATGTGCTGGCTTGAAAAATATGCATCATAGATTTTAGCTGAAAGCAATTATGGCAATGTTTGTTCTTGTGTTGTTATCTCTGTATAATAGCCTTACTCGTATAAAGGAATGCGCAGATTGCGCTTTATCACAACAGCCGTAATGAATTATTTTCTCCTCAAAGTTGATTCAAGAATCTTGCAATAAGTGTCGATATCAAATCGTCCATAGTTCTTAGATAATTGTAGAAATTGCTTCTGCAGTGATCTAGACAATGTTTTCCAGACAAAATCAGTGTCTTGCAAAGCTATGAGTATTATAAGAAAAAAAAAACATCTTGCAATACAAAACAATTAAAACAATGTTGTCGCGCAATACTGAATCAACTGAAAAAACCTTATCTTTCAATACTAAAACAATTGAAATGGCATTGTATTTTAACTAAATGTTTTATATAACATTGTATTTTAACTAATTTTTTTATATAACATTGTATTTTAACTAAACTTAACTAAACACAACATTGTTTTGCAATACTAAAACAACTTAAAGAACACTTTCTGGCAATACAAATGCAATTAACTAGCAATACATCGCACGACGTTACCTAATGTATGAGCCTTGAACAGTAACAACTTCAAATTGCTGGCAGATTAGGGAGAGGTATGCTATTTTATATAAGTTCGAAAACATTTCCTTTGAGCCGGTATCAGCGGCTAACACTTTATGTCTCAAACATGTCCAGAAGATTTAATTTGACTCATTTTCAACGAACTAATCCATACAGACACGATTCAATCAGTATGGATTAATAGAGATTGAGGAATGTATATGTTTACGTTGTAAAAGGTGCAATTGCTGGGATGTTACTTCACCTGATTTTATGACTAGCCACCGGTCAGTGGTGATTGCATTGCTTTAAATACAGACACATCCTGAGCAATATCGGTTAAAATTTTGCATATTCCTGTGTGTAGTTCACTCGTGATTGTGTCTTAGTATGGTTTCAAGACGCATCTTTACCATCGGGGTCAGAGCGCATGCATCTTAAGTCTCTGTAAATAACAAACAAAATGCTATTGAAGACAAATTTCCAGCGACACACACAAATAATAAAGCCAAATACTTTGTAGTTCTTAAGTTATGATTTGTATCTGTAGTAAAACCTCTATAGTATGGTCATCTTTAGCGGTGCCCTAACAACTGAACACCAAACAGCCATACAACTGCAAGGACGGTGTAATAACAAACACAAAGTTGGATACATTTTTATTGCTTAAGAAGCAGTAACATGACATCAACATATATCTCAACGCATTCTTAACATGGCATTTGGGAAAAACAAAACAATAATGTAAGGGAGTATATAAGCGAACTAATAAATAAGAATACAACTACAATATAATACTAGTACATCTCGTCTGTAAAATCAGTCCAGTCGATGATGGAAAATTGGGGAAAATCGTCGGGAATGATTCGAGAACGACCCCTGATTCTTCCGTGCTCCGTTGGTTCGTGGTAGAAATTAGTATCCTGAAAAAAAACACCACCATTTACGTAATAATATTATAGCGCGCTTAGCGGAGTGATACATTGCAACAAAGAGGCTATTCCGGATACACGGATATTCGGATACACGGGTGCTACCCCACCTGGTAGCCGGTATTAACAAAAAAATAAGGTTTGAAGGATCAAGAGCTTGAAGTTAATCAGATAACAAAAACGGAGGAAAGGAATGAAGGTTAAATAGAAGAGCTGTTTAGTATTGAATATATATATTTTTATAATATATATCAAGTTTGTCATGCTTGGGTGGAAATAAAAACAATTGATGTTTTCTTGTCGACTTCTGGAAAAGCGTTTATGTTTAGTCATACCGCGTTTATTTCTAAAACCACAGATTTGTTTTCAACCATCTACCATACTTTCTATATACATTGCTTGATATTGGTAATCTCCAACCTTTGTTTAAAATTCTAGTTGTGAATGCCGGAAGAACATTTTGTCTCTTCATATTGATTTGAAACTTTGAATGAAACAAGATTAAATTTGCTAAAGCACATTCTTAAACATATCACATGCATTTTGAAGAATTTAGATACACTCATATGACATTGAAAGTGATATTGAAAGTAGAAATTGCGAGTATTGTCGGAAATTCTGTACACATAACAGTTTATATGACCATTTGTATAGGAAATAGCAGAGTCTGTTGTATGTTATTTGAAAAATATATATTTGGGCCTAAATTAATGTGTTTAAAGAGTGATAAAGATTGTTTCAAAACAGACTTACTTTCAAACCTTCATCGTTTTATTGAAAAAAGATTAATATAGTTTGACCAATTATTCAAGTGTTTAAAACTTAATGGAGATTGGCAAACGAAATCTTCAAAATTTAATCTTTTTTTAAAGTCATCGTTCAATTTCATTAATACAACAGAGACTATCAGTTGAACGTAACATTAAACATATGTATGAGGTTAAACTAATTATCACACAAGGGCAATAACTCACTTTTTCCGATTGGGACACCGCCAACGTTTCCGCTGATACCTCCTCCGAATGAGCCTGTGATGCTTCCACTTACACCGCCGGTACCAGGTCCTCCCAACCCTGGAAATCCAGACACGGGTCCGCCTGGGGCACCGTTAACGGGGCCACCGGATGTGAATCCACTTGTTCCGCCTGGCATGATAACGGGACCGCTTCTGAACGAGCCACTGACGCTGCCGCTTACACCGCCGGTACCAGGTCCTCCGAATCCCGGAAATCCAGACACGGGTCCGCCTGGGCCACCGTTAACGGGGACACCGGATGTGAATCCACCTGGTCCGCCTGGCAGGATAACGGGACCGCCTCCAAAGGTGCTTCTAAAGCTGCCGCTTACTCCGCCGGTACCAGGTCCTCCAAATCCTGGAAATCCAGACACGGGTCCGCCTGGGGCACCGTTAACGGGGCCACCGGATGTGAATCCACTTGGTCCGCCTGGCATGATAACGGGACCACTTCTGAATGAGCCACCGACGCTGCCGCTTACACCGCTGATACCAGGTCCTCCGAATCCCGGAAATCCAGACACGGGTCCGCCTGGGCCACCGTAAACGGGGCCACCGGATGTGAGTCCAGTTGGTCCGCCTGGCATGATAACGGGACCGCCTCCAAAGGTACTTCTAAAGCTGCCGCTTACACCGCCGGTACCAGGTCCTCCAAATCCTGGAAATCCAGACACGGGTCCGCCTGGACCACCGTTAACGGGGCCACCGGATGTGAATCCAGTTGGTCCGCCTGGCATGATAGCGGGACCGCCTCCAAAGGTGCTTCTAAAGCTGCCGCTTACACCGCCGGTACCAGGTCCTCCAAATCCTGGAAATCCAGACACGGGTCCACTAGGTCCACCGGAAACTTGGCCGCCTTGGAAGGTGCTTATGGGACCACCTACAGGACTTCCGCCTGTAATTTAATGTACACTTTTCACTATTGGAATCAAGAATTCTTACAAATGCAGTGGTTTGATAATGCGCCTTTTAAGCATTTCAAACAAAGATCGCACATAAAGAATCTTTCCAACAGAAAAAAAAAACTTTTGCTAAATTGTGTTTTATAGTTTTACAATAAAGTTAAACGACTCACTGCTTCGTCCGAAAACACCACCGAACCCATATCCATAGCTTGGACCAGCACCAGCACCGACGAACACTCCTCCGGTTCCACCTGGTGTTGGTCCACGTCCGCCCCCGGTTGTTCTCCAGCTGCCACCAGTGAGTCCGCCCCATCCTCCAGTGAAGCTTCCAGGTCGTCTTCCCCAGGTTCCAGGCGCGCCCCATCCGCCGGTGACGGAACTGGATCCCAAACCGCCAGCGCCGAGTCCTCCTGGGATAAAGGTAAAGAATGAAATCCCTTTATTTGCATTTAAAGGTTACTTGAATGAAAGTTCGGTTGCCATTTAAGTAACATACTGTAGTGGATATCTAGAATATCAAAGAGAAGATATTTCTAAACGAGAATCCTATCAAACCATAGATAAAGGCTTTCTATGAAACCATTATTATAACAGAAGAAGAGTTTTTACGCAAATCTGAAAAAAACAACAACAAAAAAACGAGTTGCTCTGCTCTTTGGTTACACGACGTGATTAAATTAGTGATAAGTTTACAGAATGCACAAATGGTCAATATAAGCGCAGGATTGAACATTTTTCTGAGTAAAACATTACCATGCATCATTTGTTAAGGTGTCAATAACTATTGTATTCAGGGCCTGAATAAAGTAGAAAATTGTTTGTTCATTTCTTAGAATTGCTGTATAATAACTTTAGTAAGAAGGAAAATGGAAGATCGCAATCATGTTTTTATATATTATTGTAAAAATTTATTCTATCGTATTTATTGACAATGTTTGTGTCCATAATAGAAACTACGAATAAGAGCCTTGCAATACTAAAACATTATACGAGCAGGGCATCCAAAATTAAAAGAGCACTAACTGTACTGACGTATTCCAGCAGCAAAAGATGAACCATAGTGCAATACTACATCAAATGAAAAAGTAGATTTTTTTTGTAATTTGTATGAATGTACCTCCGTAACGATATCCTCCTCCTCCGCCGCCGCCAGCAACAATCACAACCTGGCCACTTCCGGATCCACCGCCGCCCCCTCCGCTGATTCCACCACCGTCAATGCCTCCACCAAAGCCACCCGCACCACCGAAACCGCCACCATTACCAACTAGACGGTAAAGCAGATAAAAACAATTTAACTATATAACTTTTTAGTGAGAAAAACAAAAGTCTTACTATTAAAAGTCCTACAGTTAAAATTGTCACAAAATTTAATTTGTGCAAAAGACGAATTCAATCAAAATTTTAATTTCTTACGCTCAAGAAGCTTCATTTGGAGCTAATTAACACAGTTATTCTAGTTGTTTTGATTCTACTTTAAAGCATAAGTACCAAACCAAGTATTACCACACCTTTGCCGACGGCCAGAGTGGTGCCGACCAGCAGACTAGTAATTAAGAGTATCTGCATCGCTGTAGATTGTCTGAAATATATAATAAATATAGCCTTAACAATTCTTAACAATCTTTCTTGAAGTATAAAATTACCAATTTGAAAACATTCACAGCATTGTAAAACTAAGTAGTGAAATTTTGTAATAAAATGAATTGAAATCATTTTGTTTTTGTTTATTTATACGATTACATAGTTTTGCTATTTTAGATGAACCCCATCAATATTAGTTTCCAAATAGGCAGATAAGTGTTATTTAATCAGCCATATCTATGGGCGTATTGTTATTCTTGTTTCTTTGCTCAAGATTAAACCCTCCTGGATTCTAAGGACTTAATCTTGCATACTTTGCAACCGATATGGCATATGACCTGACTTTTCACACGCTTAGCAAATCCCAGTAAATTTTCAAAAGACTTACTTTGCGTTAAGATAAGATGGCAAATGCAAATTGTGAAGGAGATACGGCCGCTTTTATACCAAGCTCACTCGAACCCATTGGCTCATCTATTAAGTCATTACAGGGATGATTACAGCACATTATTACCTTGTTCGTTATGTAAACACGGTGATAAATGCAACTGAACCTTACGTGTGGTTTTGCTTAGGTTGTTAAATATGCATGTTATCCTTGTCGTAATTGTAGTGTTAATGTTTCTCATAACGAAGAGGATTTGTCACGGAACAAACAAGTTTTGGCTTACGGATTTTTCTTCGATTTACTTGTACCTATTACATTCTGTCTATATCTTGAGTGAACGGCTTATTCAACAATTTGTATCGCAACATATGCCTTCTTGGAATTGAATGTTTTTTGTGTTACATGGTATAAGCATAAGGACGAATAGTTTTAATCGTGAATAATACTATACTTCCGGATTTGAAACAAGACAATGAACAATTTATCGGAAATTACTGTTCAACATAAGTCAGACCTCCTCGTGTAATGGATATTCTGCTTAGTGAATGTATAGTCCAGAAATATCATCAAGAAACATGTCAATTGTGGAGAACATCGTAAGAGCTGCAGTGGACACCCTTTCGTAACTACTAAGTAGTGTCAATGTGAGTAGGCATTATCGGTTTTATATAATACATGTAGGAACAAACTCTGCAGCCAATTTAGTATGCTCTTGTTCAAGCGTTCAAGCGGACAAGGACCAACGCTTCAGAGACACTAAGCAGAACACATGGCATCACAACACAGACTACATACACATTATTTTTTATATCAATACATAATTTACATTTTTAAAACCCCTCTACGAGTATTCAAGCAAACAATTGTCTAATTATTTATCTACAGATAATTTTTGTTTTATTTCACATCATTTCTATATTTGTACTGTGATATAAAGAATCACATGAGCTCTTAATCAAGCCTAGTCGTTGTAGTCAATTTAGATTAGGAACTATTCACTTTTTTACCAAATCACATTCATATAATTTTTTTTAAATGTGTTGCCAACCATACTATCGACTACTAAATCGAATGTCAAGTTGGTGCATTCGATTAAGATTTTCGACTTATAACTATTCATTGTTTTACCAAATTATGTGAATTTGTCAACATACGTTTAGTATTTAATTAACAATTGAAATTGGATGACACAAATAAAATTACACAATGTATTAAAGGAATTCATTGAGTTGCCAAATCGGTGTGGTCCTCAAGGGTTATAAATCTTCAGTGTCAAACTAGGATCTAACGATTGTATCCAAGATCCATGCGACCTAACCCTAAAGGTCAGTGTACTTAAACGTGTATATTATCATTGTCTGCTGAGTTACCACTCTTAAATATACTTTTAAATGAGCTCTCGTTTACACGAATTCGATATCACACTATAAAACAACAAAAAAGTTAGCAAATAGCATACCAAAGTTCAAGAATATAAAATGTTTAGTAAAATAAATTGTTTTAAGCTCAGGTAAACTTGAAAAAAATGCAACATGAAATAATACATTTCTTTACGCATGTACTTGTAGAAAATCCAATGTAAATGGGTTGTTGTGCCGTTATTGTGATGAAGTAAATTAATATCGACATATATGCTTAAGTTCGGATGAATTTAAGTAAACTATTCTTTATATATTGTAATCTATATTCCAGTGTCTGTCACCCTGCCAAACTGTACAGGAAAAGGACTGTCCTCAGAAGAAACAGGATGCATTGTGGGAAACGACACTTCATGTGATACATGCCATTGTTAAGTCTGATGATGACATTAGCATGTATTGTATATTGCATATAAATAATAAAATAACATTTAATCATGTCTACATTGTTTGTATATAATGGTACTTCTGATGACAACTATGCAATTCCTCTCAGAAGTTTAGATAATCATTTGTTCAAAAAAGGAAGTGTATTGATGATTCTATCTTACAATGAGAACTTGCTTGGCTTCACAAATAAAGACGGCTCTTATTGCAATTGATAACACTTAGATTAAAGCCTTACCCTTTGGTTATGTTTGATCATCGATAGCAAGTATTATATTACGTATTTAGACATAAGTACGGTAAATATTAAGAGCTCTCTAACGTCAGTCTTTTCCAATAGTCCTCTGATAGGCGCTGTTTTAAGCGCCAGCCGAGCGGTCATTGTTTATATTTTATATGTTTGCATGCTCTTAATTGTTGAAGCCATTCGTTTAGGAGGTGGAATTACCCCAAAGTACATAGTTTATATTTTCGAAGTATGGAAACGGCAGTTATTATCGTTAAGACTGTTGATGGTAAATTGGTCCATTTGTTAATATTGTACCACCTTATATCTTAAAGAGATGAGGAATTAGCAATCACTGAACTATAAACGTTCTCGAAATGTTCGAAAATGTACATGCATAGTGTATACACGCAAGGGGATATGACGTCATTGTTGGTTTGATTGGATAAGCGCGCGATAACGAATGCTATGTCGGCTTTTTTATATAAAATATGCTTTCGATAAGCCCTCTTTAACAGTCCATACCCGGGTTCATAAGATTTGAATGATTCATATTCGTTTTGAGTAATTTTTAAATGTAAGTAAAATAAACATTCGCGTTTTTCCTTTGGTTTATGCCAATATATGAAATGGAATTGGATTACCTGCGCTTCTGCGTTCTTGCAGCATGAACACTCGAAATGATGCAACAACACATTATTTAGACATATAATTAAACATTATAGGATGCAAATTTATTCGTTCATTTTCCATTGTTTACCTGTCTACCGCTTAAAAATACCCTGTCTGTTCTGATTTTGTCATAGTTTTTTGTGCAAAGCAATGCCAGTTGCCCATAAGTCATAAACATATTAAAATTTTAATAACATCGGAATAGGTACACAAATAATACCTTATATTGCTTGTAATACAATTTTATAATTGGCATATACTTTTGTAGCAATTTAGTGTCATAGAATGCCGCTTTACTGGTACGAAAAGAATGTAACATAAGCAATGCCATTGAGATTCAGTATTTGAGTTTAAATTGCCGGAAAGTAGACCTCAGGGACAAGCTAGCACAGTTTAAAGTTTCATTTTATGAATATTGCTGGTTCAAATTTTCCAAAAGTGCATGTAATCAGGTTTAATGTTCAAGATATACCGCACATTCTCTCGCTCTCTTTTAAAACTTGCATAAAAAGAATAGCAGAACTGAAATCACATCTTCAAAAAATAAAACAGCCCACACAATTGATAGAAGGTGGAAAAAAGGATATCTAACAACACAGAACACTTACAAATGATTTTAAGAAAAGACTCGATTATAACATTTTGTAATATAAAATCAACACATGTATATGTATCTTACAATTTCAAACCATATCGAATAATACAAATATAACAGAACAGAAAATGGACCGTATTTTTAATATAATGTCAACTCAAATCTGATTAAAAGTAACAGGCAAGCATGTCTCTTAAAGTAAGTTCTGCTCGAAGCAAATATTACCTGTGCCTATCAAAATGTGTATCCCAGGCTATGCATTAACACGGAAAGGCTGTCAAAGGAAATTAAAATGCCAAACAACAAACTTTTGGAGCAGGGCAACATTTAATGATCAACATATAAACCATTCGAAACTACGACAAATACCACTATCAACAGATCTAGAAAGATGCAAACAGCACGTACCAAAATATCATATATTCCCGTTTTACAAGATTAAGAACGACAGTCGTACTAGAAGGAGATTGAATAGTTTCTTTCTCATAAATATGAACTTCCAGAACTTAATTAGAGTAAGATATATCATGCATCCTGATGAAAGGAAATGAAACCGGTAGGGGTATCATTATTTATGGCTTTATTTTATATTGTTTAAACATAAAACTATAAATATATTAATCACTCGCTAGACCTTTAATATAACCATCACATATTTTCTGTATAACACGTGTTTAATATAGGACTATCACTCTGCAGTTTTGTAAACAATTTAATTGGAAACAATACTTGCTTTATTGGTTATATTCCAGCAAGTAATAGGTTTATTTCTTATATTGTTTTTTAGATGAATTTTAATTTTGATTTAAATTTAGAGAAAACGTGATATTTTCTCTTCCATTCATGAAAACTATTGCCCAGCCTTTGGCACTTTCTTATTTAAACATTAAAGACGCCACGAACACATTACCCAAGTATGACGTCATCTAACCGTTTATGACATTTCTATTTAAAATAAATTTCGTTAAAAGCATAATGTTAATGTTATTATTCTTACTGGAAATCATCTCAGCATCTGATCAACTTATTACCGGATTTAAAACGATAGAGTATAAACTTCAATATTTATTCTTAGTTCAACAGTTCTGCAATGCATGTAACATGGGAAATGGCAATGCTTTATCAGTTTGTGGGTCTCGGCTCATCATAAGCGCTGGTGAATCAGGTACATCATTTTTGTTATAATGGAAACGATATGTGATTAAAAGAATCTGGCTCTCGTTATCAAATAAAACAAGTTTATTTAGCGACCCATCTTAGTAAGCGAGTCCTTCTGGACTCGTTCATAAATTGTGAGTTGCATTACGACTCGTGACTGATCATATATCTTGTCATTGCTTGTATACAGCATTTGCATACTTTGCAGTTGATCAAAACAATGGTAGCTACAGTGACAATTCCAGTCGCCGATATAAACTCAAAATCCTTTTTTAATGCACAAAAAGCCATGGATCCAGCAAACACTTACAGAGACAAGCAGCGCTTCGGTAAGACGCCACATTGTCTAGAAATATTAAAGATGATTGGATTTTTAATCATATTTCACTAAAATAAAACATACGGAGGAACGCTAAAATGATTAGGGACAAATAGAACTTGTGGAGTGTATATGTTTACTTTGTTATGCGTGCAATTGCTGGAATGTTACTTCGTCTAAGTGTATGAATAAGCCATTATAACCTGTCACTTGTGGATAGAATCTTTTAAATACAGCCTTACCTTGAGAAATATCGGTTACATTGTTTCCTTAGATATTTCTGTTTGTAGCTCGTATGGCATGTCATCCAAATTGTATTTCATTCGCGATTGATTTATGTGTTTCTCTGTGTTCAAAGACACATCCTTGTCATCGGCGCCAGAACGCATGGACTTTATTTCTCTAAATATAACCAACCAAGTACTATTGAAAACTATTGCTTTTCGTTCACATATTTCAACGACACATAAAATAACCTTACCAAATACGTAGTAATTATGCAGTAAAACATAGAGGTAATAGCATCTATAAGCAGTTGTTTATCAACTGAACAAAATGCAACTGCACTGGTGGTTTTATAACAAACACAAAGTTCGATACATTTTTATTGCTTAAGAAGCCGTAACATGACACCAACACATATATCATCGCAATTACAACATGGCGTTTGGGAAATACAACACAACAATATTAGAGAGTATATAAGCGAACTAATAAATTAAAATACAACTACATCAATATATCTCGTCGATCAATCGGTCCAGTCGACGACGGGAAAGTAGGGAAAGACACTGGCAAATCATCGTCGGAAATGTTTCAAGAACGACCCCTGATTCTCCCGTGCTCCGTGGTTTAGTAGTGGAAATTAGTATCCTGAAAATACATCAACCATTTATGTATTTATTTTTGTTGCCACATAGCTGTATGATACATTGCAACTAGGATACATGTATTATACACCAACTGGCGGCCGGTATTTACAAACTATTAAAGAGCAGTACGATTTGAAAGAAGAAGTGCTTGTAGTTAAAGAAAAATGAATGAAAGGTCGAAAAGAATGTTAGGTAATTATTGAATATATATCAGGATAGCCATGCTCGGATTAGCAATAAAAAGCAAGAATCTGAATTTCGAATTTGGATGGTCATTTCTTGACCTGCAAAAGGAGTGCGTTTATAAAATAATATAACATATATAGTTTACCATCTTCCTTCCTTTCGAAACACATTGCTTAATTTTAGGACTCTCATTCCTTTGTTTGATATACGAATAAATATGCCGATACAACATTTAGTCACTGGCTATCCTTTTGGAACTTTAAAGGAAACTTTTGAAAAACACACATTGAAACATGTCAAATGCATTTTGTCGAATGATGAAACGGCCAAGTGATATTAAAAGTGGAGGTTGTTAACACTGTGTGAAATTGTGTGCAAAACACTTTTTATGCCAAAATGGTAATACTTATTAAGAGCTTTTTAGACTTTATAAAGTTTTTTTTTCAAATGTGAGTACGGATAACAACTGCGGTAGATTTTGTTCAATCTGTATACTAAGAAAACAAAAGGCTAACATGCAATAATTCCTAATCTTTACAGTATATTGCACATTGTTAGAATTTCTACATTTTGTAGAGCGTTGACGCTGTGCATATTGATATATGGACATAATAATCAATGAAGACGGGATTTTTTAATCATGCCCTTATATCAATAGAATTTTCGTCGAAAAAAAGTGAACGTAACTTCAGCAAATGTTGATTGTTATGCTCATTATAAAATGAGGTTAATGACTTACTTTTGCCGATTGGGACACCGCCGACGCTTCCGCTAAAACCGCCTCCGACAGTGCCTCCGAAGCTACCGCTTACTCCGCCGGTACCAGGTCCGCCAAGTCCAGACACGGGTCCTCCTGGTCCACCATTAACAGGGCCACCGGATGTCATTGGGCTAGGACCGCCTGGCATAATAACGGAACCGCTTCTGAATCCGCCACCAAAGCTGGCACTTACTCCGCCGGTACCAGGTCCTCCAAACCCTGGAAATCCAGACACGGGTCCGCCTGGGGCACCGTAAACGGGGCCACCGGATGTAAATCCACTTGGTCCGCCTGGCATGATAACGGGACCGCCTCCAAAGGTGCTTCTAAAGCTGCCGCCTACACTGCCGGTACCAGGTCCTCCAAATCCTGGAAGTCCAAACACGGGTCCTCCTGGACCACCGTTAACGGGGCCACCGGATGTAAATCCACTTGGTCCGCCTGGCATTATAACGGGACCGCCTCCAAAGGTGCTTCTAAAGCTGCCGCTTACACTGCCGGTACCAGGTCCTCCAAATCCTGGAAATCCAGACATGGGTCCTCCTGGGCTACCGTTAACGGGGCCACCGGATGTGAATCCACTTGGTCCGCCTGGCATGATAACGGGACCGCCTCCAAAGGTGCTTCTAAAGCTGCCGCTTACTCCGCCGGTACCAGGTCCTCCAAATCCTGGAAATCCAGACACGGGTCCGCCTGGGCCACCGTAAACGGGGCCAACGGATGTCGAGCCGCTAGGTCCACTTGGCATGATAACGGGACCACCAGGTCCGCCTGGAATGAAAACAGGACCGCTGGGTCCACCGGAAACTGGGCCGCCTGGGAAGGTGCCACTGGGACCCCCTACAGGACTTCCGCCTAAAATTTAATGTATACTTTTTAAGATTTCGAATTAGGAATCCTAACAATCCTAAAAACCTTTTACATAGTAAATCAAACTTTGTAAAACTGTATTCTATTAGTTTTAGGTTCAAGTTCAACGACTTACCGCTTGGTCCGAAAACACCACCGAACCCATATCCATAGCTCGGCCCAGCACCGGCGCCGACAAACAATCCACCGCTACCAGCTGGTGTTGGTCCACGTCCGCCCCATGTGTTCCTCCAGCCACTAGTTGGTCTGCCCCATCCTCCGGTGACGCCACCTGGGCGTCCGACTGGACCGCTCCAGCTGCCACGTCCGCCCCATCCACCGGTGACGGAACTAGATCCCCAACCGCCAGTCCACCCACTTGTAGGACCACTGGTACTTCCGGGTCCGGCAATACCGCCAATGGGACCAAGACTTCCACTTCCACCGGTGACACCCCACCCTCCGGTTCCGGTCACTCCACCCCATGACGTCGGTCCACCCGAGCCCCCGTTTCCTCCCCAGGAGCCCCCACCAGTTCTCCAACTTCCGGATACGCCTCCGCCTCCTCCTGTTCTCCAACCACCAGGGACGCCAGCGCCGAGTCCTCCTGCGATGAAGATAAGACATTTAATCCTTAAATTGCATCTAAAGGTTAACAGAGAGAAAATAGAAAAGGTTGCCATTTGAGAAAAATACAACAGTTGATATGCAGCATATCAATGATAAGACTATTTTCAACAAGACTTATATAATACCATACATAAAAGAATTTGATGAAACCTTCTTTATCACACCTAGAAAGTTTTAACGTAGAGTTGAAATAATTTAAAATTCTAGTTGCTCTGCTCTGAATGGCGTATTTATGATGTTAAAAGGCGCGATTAAAAGTAGGACCCACAGCTGTCCAATATAATGGCAATATCTTAGTGTAGTATTCCAAAGCACCTCCTATTTGGTAAAGTTGTCTGTATCTCTTGTGTTTAGAGTTCAAGAAATAAGTTCTTATTTGTTCATTTCTTGAAATTGTTGTAATGTTTAGTCGTTAAAAGGAAATAGAAAGATCCATGTCGTTTTATTAAAATTATGATTTAATCTGCTATAAATTGTTTCAAATACCTTATAATATATGACAATGTAGAGATTACTTTTGCGGTATAAAATGACAATTGTTATCAGATATCAGGGTCTCGCAGAACTTTAACTACTTAGAGAACACCATCTTGCAAATGATCTACGTATTGCACAATTAAAAGAGCAGTAACTGTTCTGACAGATTCTAAAAGTGAAAGGAGAACCAAAGTGTAAAGCTTATGCAAATGAATTAGTAGTTTCTAAGTTATTGTATGAAAGTACCTCCGTAACGATATCCTCCTCCGCCGCCACCGCCTGCAACAATCACAACATGACCACTTCCAGATCCACCGCTGCCCCCTCCACTGGCTCCACCACCGGAAATGCCACCACCGAAGCCACCTGCACCTCCGAAACCGCCGCCACTACCAACTAGACGGTAGAGCAGTTTAAAAACAATTAATGGCGGGACAAATAAACGTCTTCATATCAAAATCCTAAAGTTAGCGTTGTCACAAGTTCTAGCTTGTACAAAATAATAGTTCAATCAAAACCGATTACATTTTTAATTTCCAACACTCAATAAGGTGCTATTGAAGCTAATAAACACAGTTATTCAATTTATTAAGATACTAATTTTTTAGGCAAAAGTACCAAACCAAGTATTACCACACCTTTGCCGACGGCCAGAGTGGTGCCGACCAGCAGACTGGTGATTAAAAGTATCTGCATTACGGTTGATTATCTGAAACATATTATCAATATGCCAGAACTCTTTTAAAAATACCTCCTTCATGAAATATATTAGTACCAATTCGGCATTCACATCATTGTACAACTAATTCGAAAATATTTTAAATAAAATAAAATTATTTTGATGATGTTGTCTGCGATGATACCGTTTGCTTTTTAAGTGATACTTCTGTATATAGGTTTTCAAATATGCTGATAACATTTATTTAAGTCAATAATATTTATGTGTTTATTGTTGATCTTGTTTCTTTGCTTAAGATTTAAGCTCCTGAACGAATGAATAAATTTTAAGGATTTAATTTGGCATATTACACAACCGATATGGCATTCAACTTAACATTTTACACGCTTCGCAAATCCCGGCAAAAGGTAAAAAAGATTTACTTTGCGTTGAAATAAGATGGCAAATGCAATTTCTGTAGGAGACAGGGGCCGCTTTTATACCATGCTTTCATGAATCCATTGGTTCATCTATCAAATCATATATGAACGAACAATGAACATTAATACCTTGTTTGTTATGTAAACATGGTGATTAATGAAATTGAACCTTACGTGTGGTTCTCCTTCATTTCTTAACTCGTAAAATATGCATGTTCTCCTTGTCAAGGGTGCAGCGGTGAAGTTTTACATGCTGACTTGATTTGTCACGGAACATATATATGTTTTTGATTTACATTTTTTCTTAGATTTACTTGTGCCTGCTACATTCAGTTTTTTTCTGAAATGTATGGCTAATTCTGCAATTTAAAGGGCCATCTGCGTTTTTTTGCAATATAATTAGTGTTATGTGACAGTGTTTTAAGTAAAATCTCGTATATTTTTTGTTCATTAAACATTCATTAATGGTTTGCAATTAAGCAACGAACATGCTATCGGAAATTTGTTCAAAACCAAGTCAGCCTTTGTCATATAATGGATATTCTTTATGTTTAAGTTTATGTTTAGTTCAGCAATATCTACAGGAAATATGTTAATTGTGGAGAACATCGTAAGAGCTGCAGTGGACATCCTTTTGCAACAACTAGCTATTGTCAATGTGAGTAGGCATTACTGGAATTCGGCAGCCAAATATAAGTATTGCTTTGTTTAAGCGGACAGTCACACGGCATCACCAACACAGACTACATGAATATGAGTATTTATATCAATATTATTATAATTGTTAGGGCTTAGGAACCGCTATACGTGTGTTCAGGAAATCATATTTTTAATTATTTATCTACAGGACATATTATTTTTTTTACATTCTTTCTAACTTTGGTTGCATGTTATAATACCTATTAAATCAGATGAGCTCTCCATTAAGCCAAGATGTTTTAGTCAATTTAGATTTTTGAATTCTAATGTTCAATTGTTTAACTCTCTGAATTAATATACGCTTATGTTAAACGAATTAAAATTCACATAATTCAGTGAAGGAATTCAATGATGAGCCAGATCAATGAGATCATTAAAAGTTGTGAATCTCCAGTTTCAAACTTGGCCCTAACGATGGTTTCAAAGAATAATGTGAGCTTTATTAAATCTGAATATGGCAATTACACTCGTTTATTTTTTGATAATACGAGTGGGAATGTATCAATGATAATTTGGCCATGATTTGATATAAAAGGCATCAGCACAGTTCAAGCAAAGGTTCATGTTATTAATGTTCTGCTGGGGTGCCACTCTTTAAACTACTTTTCAATGAGGACTCGTCAAATAAACATTGAAATTAGCAAAGAAGTTCGTTTCCATTACAATACCAAATGTCGAACATATAAAATGTTCAGTCGAATGAATTTTTGTTGAAGCTCAGTTAAACTTTTTTGAATAAAATATGCAACATGAAATAATACATTTTTATATATTTTTGTACCTACAAAATGTCCAATGTATCAGAAAACGTTTTCAATAAAATACATTTTGATGCAGATGTTAAATGCATATGTTAAAAAGGGAGCTGTTCGGTATATGCTTGGCGTTAAAAACACATAAATGCTGCTCTAATGGAATTGGATATTCTTAGATTAAAGCCTTAACCTTTAGCTATATTTGGACATCGTTGTCATTTATTTCATATTTCAAAACATACTTTTAGTTGTTGAAGACATTTATTTTAGAAAAAGAATTCTTCATAGTTTATATGTTAAAGTATGAAAACATCAGTTCTTGTTTCATTTAATCTTTTGATTGTCCACTTTAAAACAATTCAATCCAAATCTAAAAGAAAAGAGGAAAATAAATGTAACAACTACTGAACTGTTACCGTTTCCTTAATGTCCGAAAATTTACGTTCATAGTGTTTAACAGAAAGGGGCTATGAATTTATTTTTTATTTAAAAATTGCGGACGTTTTCTATCGACTGATATACGACGATGCAATTGTCGGCTATACTTTGTGATACGACTTTACCCCCAGCAGTTTTATTGAAAAAGTGTCTTCTTACGGTTGTAAGCGGACCATGCACGAGAATTTCGAGTAATCCGACTAGCCGATACACTGTATTTCGAAAAGCCATGATAATAATCTAATCTTTATATTTCGGAAAAATATTTATATTTATCTATTTATAAATCTGTATTTATTTGTTTATTTATTAATGTATTCATTTGCTCACGCAATATGCAAACTAATTATAGTCGTATTAGTCAGATATAGTTACTCGATTTTTCTTCATACAGACGTAAGACACAAACGTATGTTTTCAATAACCTGAATTTAACAGTACATTCTAGAGTGAAGCTGATAAAACTAATACTAAATCGTGGTGCGTAATTACTTAAAATGTAAATTAATGATCGCATTTGTTCTTAAGTTTTATTCTTTATGAAATGCGAAATGGCTCCTTCGTTTAAACATCATGAAGATACGAACAAAATTTACCAATCCTCAAATACACATACAATTTATTATCATAGGGTTCAAATATCTTCTTGTATTGACATGTGTGTACCTGCCCATCGCTTAACAATCCTGCTTCTGTTTTAAAGCAATGTCAAGGTGTTCTTATAGTTCTTAGGCCTTTCTATTTGATTGGTAACAGATCCGACACACAATTATTTTGAAAACTCCAAACAATCCGAAATCCTGTTGTTGTTTTCAGCAGACGTAAAAGCATTATGACGCAATAAGCTAGAACCGAGCAATCCCAGCATCTATCAGTTATATAATACTCCAAAACAAGTGTTTAAAATATTGAACTTTTACATTTTTATATAGTCTAACGCTTGTAAAGCCGAAGAACAGTAATCTACAACTGATGCCTTCAAAACCCTTATGTCGGTTCGGAAGGTTTACAACAAGTTTCCAAGTGAAAGGTACATTCTCTCACTACTCATTTTGGACAGTTTTTTCATAATAGTATAATAAATAGAACCTTTTATTAACTGGGATAGTGTTAATATATTTTGATATTTTTGTTTACTTTGGATGAACAGTTGAAACCAGATGAAAGCAAAACTTAAGCAAAGGTATATATATATATATTTATATTTACACCTCAACTTCCATTCCTTAAATGAACTGCATTTTGGCAATTGCGTTTATCAATCGATGAACGCAACATCTTCGGATATGTTCGGATCGAAATTCATAGCGTAACAATATATATAAAAACTATTGATCTTGTTATTGTTTGAATTGATCAGCAGGTCCCTTAAAATATCAATCAACATTTTAGAAAGCGTTTTTTTGTTATATTTTAATTGTATTGTTGCCATGTTTCAATTTTACGTTTTAAAGTGATTTCAAGTGGTTGATCTTTTCCCGCGTTATTGTGACGTCATTTGAAAAAAATGTTTCCGGTTTCAGTCGTGTCGTTCAATTTACAGAATGGGTAAGCAAAGATTACTGAAAGGTTTTCTTAAATGAAATGAAGTATTTTTTTTTTAGCAATTATTGAACGAAATGATGAACTATTTGTGTAAATATAAGTAATGCATTGCGGGGTTGATGTCATTATCGGGGAAATGAACTCAATTGGGATGGTTAAAGTACGCGTGGAGTCCGACTCCACACACTTTGACCATCCCAATTGCGTTCATACCCCGAGTATGACATCAACACCGCAATTCATTCCTTAAGTATACTAATTCTAACAGTTATAACAGTTATAAGCAGACCCTGTTAGCGCAGTTAGGAAAATGCTAGTTAAACTTTTTTGTCATGTAGCAATTAAGAGGCATTCTATAAACTACTTTCTATACATAAATCTGTTCTTTAATTTGTAGCTCAGGTTTGAAGCTTCACTTTCTGTTCCGAATGTTGAAAAAGGCGTGTTGTTTATTTTCAGCACCGCCTGGACACGAACCACATCGAGACGCTGGATGGTGTGTAGCTACCCTGTAGCCAGACCCAAGCCCATGCCATGACACTGTGTTTGTCAGAGAGGGCACTAATCGTTGAGGGGTTGATGTCATTATCGGGGAAATGAACGCAATTCGGCTAGTCAAAGTACGCGTGGAATCTTTTGGACTCTATCCAAATTGACCAGCCCAGTAGCGTTCAGCTTGAACTCCCAAACGTACCAAAATATAAAATATTGTAGTTCTACAAGATGAACATCGATGAACGTTTCAAATGGAGATTAAAAACAGAATCCTGAATTAAATAAGAGTTAGATATCGCTAAGCAGATTTTTTATGGCATTTTTTTTAATGGCTGAAAAAATAATCAAATATAATTTTTTACATTAGTTTAAGTGTTTTTGTAAAGGGAAATAACCGAAGCTTGGTGTTTTATACTGAATATCGACCGGTTAAGCATTGGTTTCAATAACTTCAATCAAAATGGCGGCTTCAGCCATTAACACTGTGGCTCGAATTTTGTAGCAATTAAGTGGCATTTTATAGACTACTTTCTATACATAAATCTGTTCTTAAATTTGTAGCTCAGGTTCGAAGCTTCACTTTCTGTTCCGAATGTTGAAAAAGGCGTTTTGTTTATTTTCAGCACCGCCTGGACACGAACCACATCGAGACGCTGGATGGTGTGTAGCTACCCAAGCCCATGCCATGACACTGTGTTTGTCAGAGAGGGCACTAATCGTTGAGGGGTTGATGTCATTATCGGGGAAATGAACGCAATTCGGCTAGTCAAAGTACGCGTGGAGTCTTTTGGACTCTATCCAAACTGACCAGCCCAGTAGCGTTCAGCTTGAACTCCCAAACGTACCAAAATATAAAATATTGTAGTTCTACAAGATGAACATCGATGAACGTTTCAAATGGAGATTAAAAACAGAATCCTGAATTAAATAAGAGTTAGATATCGCTAAGCAGATTTTTTATGGCATTTTTTTTAATGGCTGAAAAAATAATCAAATATAATTTTTTACATTAGTTTAAGTGTTTTTGTAGAGGGAAATAACCGAAGCTTGGTGTTTTATACTGAATATCGACCGGTTAAGCAATGGTTTCAAAAACTTCAATCAAAATGGCGGCTTCAGCCATTAACACTGTGGCTCGAATTTTGGGTTTAATCTTATTTTTTGACAATTAACGTGTTTTGATCATATTGGAAGTCAATTTCATCGTCTCATAAACGACAGGATCACTTACTGAATCAATAAGTATGCAATAAAACATGTGTATCTGATCCTGGTGGCTATAATATTGCGTTATTAGTTATTCGTTTTGGATGGACAATAGAATGATGAACAATGACTCAATTAAGTATTATTTGATTAAAATCAAGATACAAGTGACCTTTACATTATAACGTCAATGTTTAAGAAGACAGGAACATGGTTCATTGTTTGGTCCAAATTGATGTATCTAAGTCTTTTTTGACCAAATTCTGACTAAACGACAGTTTCGAACAAATACCCTTTTACAAATAGCGATATTTACACTGATCCGAATAACCAAAATATAGGTAAGCCTTACCTAAGTTTATCACCTTAATTTCTATATTCTTCTACACAAATTACAGCATAATCCGGGATTATAAAAAAACCTTTCTCAATGACCATAAAAGAAATCTGAACATACTCTTGTACTCTTCATTTGATAAGCACATGCCACTGCATTAACTGTGATATTCAAAACGAAATTAAATCAAGACATTAAAATGTTTTTGGAGTCTGATGATGCCAGTTTAAAACAATCTTTCTTATTTAAATTGATTTTAGCAAAATAAATAATTTTCGCACTTCGCTCGGATCGGGTTTTATGAAAACTGAATTTTTTTTTTGTTTCGCTCGCTCGCTTCCTTTTTTTTTGGCAAAAAAACGAGGAACGAAACATTAATTTGGTGTTGGCTTAGCTCCAGCTGATTATAAGTAAGGAAAACAATTGTGGTTCATTATATATACATATGTATGTATTTTCACCATTTTGTACTGTGTAAACATTAAAACAGTTATTATACATATATTCCTCATATGTTTTACTTCTGTCCTATATATTATAGCCATGACGTACTATTCTGTAATTCACATGTGTTATAAAGCAATATCACTCTGATGTTTGTTTACAATTTAATTGGAACACTAATTGCTAAATTAGTAATATTCCTGCAAGTCGTGTTTTTTTCTCCTTTTGATTTTATGATAAATATTTATTTAAATAAATGATTTCCTTTTTCGATTTCCTGAAAAAGCCATTGTCATTTCCTGTTTTAAAACAGGAAATGACGTCATGAATATTTCTCCAAACATTGACGTCATCTGACCAGTGTGACGTCACTACTTAAAAGAAAGAAAATACAGATAAATATTGTGTATTGTATGTTGTTGTTTTAACTGGACATCATCACAGTATTTATCATACGAAATTGAAATAAAAAAGTACTTTGTTTTAAATTATTCCTGACATAATGTCACGCGGAAAATGATAATGCTTTTTCAGTTAGGTAGGGTTTTGTTCTTATCTTTTTACCGGAAACATAATAAGTAAACAGTTATCTGACAATCGTAAACAAAATTATACACACTTTCATTAAACGAGTCCCACAAATGTATTAGTATGCTTGACAAAGGCGCGCTTACTAATAAATTTCCTGAAATAACTGGCATCAACGGCTAATGCTTTAAGTCTCCACATTGCCTTGAAAATAATAAAGATTATTGGATTTTTACTCATATATCAACAAAATAATCCATACAGAGGAATGTAAAAATCATAATGGACAAATAGAGCTCGAGGATTGTATATGTTAAGTTTAAAATGGTGCAATGGCATGATTGTTATTTCACCCTAGTTTGTATGAATAAACCATTTAAACCGGTGGTTACAGCCGTACCCTGACAGTGGCGTAGCTAGCCCTCTATTCATGTGGGTTCATAATTGTGCTAGGGGGGTCAGGCTGCATGCCCCCTCGGAAAAGTTTGAAAACAATGGTGCAATTTGGACCATTCTGGGCGTTCTGATGTACCTTAATAGTACTGGAAAATGGACAATTGTAGGATCATGTTGTCAAGTACGCATACTGCA
Organism: Mya arenaria; assembly: GCF_026914265.1. Classification (NCBI taxonomy): domain Eukaryota; kingdom Metazoa; phylum Mollusca; class Bivalvia; order Myida; family Myidae; genus Mya; species Mya arenaria. The sequence continues at coordinate 26,223,856 of NC_069138.1, read as the reverse complement.
ACTTTGGCTATTTTTTTGTCAGAATCATGCGGATTCATCCCCGCATAGGCAGCTATGCGCTGCCTCAGCAATATCGGTTTTACTGTTTAATTGCATATTCTTGCTTGTAGTTCAATTAGAACGCCATTAAAGTTGTATTTCATTCGCGATTGAGTTATGTTTTAGTCCGTTCAAAAGACACATCTTTACCATCGGCGACAATGCTCATACACTTTTACCGGTGTTTTAGCATGAACATTAAACAATGTCGCAACTGCATTGGCAGTTTCATAATAAATACAAAGTTTGATACATTTTTTATTGCTTAAGAAGCCGTTACATGACAACAAAACATATCTCAACGCATTCTCTACATGATATTTGGGAAAAACAACTCAACAGTACAAGAGAGTATATAAGCGAGCTAATAAATTAGAATACGACTAAAATCTAGTATATCTCGTCGGTAAAATCGGTACAGTCGACGACGGGAAAGAGGGGAGAAGACACTTGCAAATCATCGTCGGGAATGTTTCGAGAACGACACCTGATTCTCCCATGCTCCGTTGTTTAGTAGTAGAAATTAGTATCCTGAAATTACATCAGTATTCATGTTTTATATTGTTTATATCGTGCTTGGCTGCGTGATATACTGCAACTAGTAGGCTTCTCCGGATATACGTGTTCGACCCCACCTGGCGGCCGGTATTTACAAAACAATTACAGAGCAGAAAGGCTTGGTTGATTAAGTGCTTGAAGTTAAAAAGAATGCTTAAAACAAAGGAGGAAAAGAATGCTATGTTCCAAATTCAAAATTCATTTCTTTATCCTCCATTTTATTCATTTGAATCATGCCCTTAGATTACATTCTGGCGTTTGGTTATCTTTATATGACATTTTCCAATGGTAATAACAATTTCCTTTGTTTTGTTTTTAAAACAAAGATTTGGACCAAACAATCAAGTGTTTAAGAATAATGAAGATTGGTATACACGAACCTTTTAAAATATGATCGTTTTATCAAAAAATGTCCTCTTTAATATTCAGCAATTCAACAAAGATACTATCAGTTAAACGTAACCTTAATAATGTGCTTATAGTTGTGCTTATTCTCAAACATTATCAAAAACTTACGTTTGCCGATTGGGACACCGCCGACGCCGCCGGTGAAACCACCTCCGATTGTGCCTCCAATGCTGCCGCTCACATCGCCGGTACCAGGTCCTCCAAATCCTGGAAATCCACCGTTTACGGGGCCACCGGATGTGAATCCGCTAGGTCCGCCTGGCATGATAACGGGACCGCTACCGAATGAGCCACTGAAGCTGCCGCTTACACCGCCGGTACCAGGTCCTCCAAATCCTGGAAATCCAGACACGGATCCGCCTGGGCCACCGTTAACGGGGCCACCGGATGTCGAGCCGCTAGGTCCACCTGGCATGAAAACGGGACCACCAGGTCCGCTTGGCATGATGACGGGTCCGTTTGGTCCACCTGGCATGATAATAGGACCGCTTGGTCCACCGTTTACAGGGCCGCTAGTAGCCGGACCGCTAGGTCCGCCTGGCATGTACACTGGACTGCTAGGTCCACCGGAAATTGGGCCGCCTGGGAAGGTGCCACTGGGACCCCCTACAGGACTTCCGCCTGTAATTTAAGGTACAGTATATAGGATTTGGAATAAAGAATCCTAACAATGCAATAGTTTGATGCACCTATTAAGCCTATCAAACAAAGATCGCACATTGAAAAACCTTTCCAATAGTTAACAAACGCTTGAAAAACTGTTTTTAATACATTGTTGTTTTACATCTAAGTTAAACGACTTACTGCTTGGTCCGAAAACACCACCGAACCCATATCCATAGCTTGGCCCAGCGCCGGCGCCGACGAACACTCCTCCGCTACCAGTTGGTGTTGGTCCACGTCTGCCCCATGTTGTCCTCCAGCCACCAGTTGGTCTGCCCCATCCTCCGGTGACGACACCTGGTTGTCCACCTGGACCACTCCAGGTTCCACGTCCACCCCATCCGCCGGTGACGGAACTAGATCCCCAACCGCCAGTCCATCCTCCTGTAGGACCACTGGTTCTTCCGGGTCCTGCAACACTTCCAATGGGACCGCCTGTGACACCCCATCCTCCGGTTCCGGTCACGCCACCCCATGACATCGGTCCACCCGAGCCCCCGTTTCCACCCCAGGAGCCCCCACCCCCAGATCTCCAACTTCCGGTTACGCTTCCGCCTTCTGTTCCCCCTATTCCCCAACCGCCAGGGCCACCATTGCCGCCATTGCCGCCATTGCCGCCAGCGCCTAGTCATGCGATAAAGGTAAGCCTCTTAAATTGCATCTAAATGTTAATAGAGCGAACACAGGTAAGACTGCCATTGGAGAAAAATACTGCTGTTGATATCTAACATATCAAATGAAAAGTTTTTTCAAAGAAACTAATTTGAGATCATATATAAAAGCTTTCGGTTCTCCTTCATCATAGAAAGAGAGGTTTTACGCAGATTTGAAATAATATCAAATTCTAGTTGCTAAGCTCAGAATGGCTTATTAATTGTTTAATACAGTGCTATTTAAAGTAGATAAAATGATTCTCATCGTCCAATATAATCATTCCAATGCAAAATATGTATTGGTTAAACGATAGAAGTAAAATCTTAATACCATGTTTTGTCGACAATTGAAAAAGATATCAAATCAAAGTCTTGCAAAATTTTAACTACTGAACAAACGAATGAATAACATCTTGCAATACTTATGCATTAAACGAGCTATGTATAGAATAAATAAAAGACAGATAGCTGTTTTGAAATATTCCAAAAGCAAAGGGAAATCCATAATAAAATACTCTTACAACTGATAAAGGATTGTCTTGGTAATTTGAATGAAAGTACCTCCGTAAGGATATCCTCCTCCTCCTCCACCGCCGCCGCCAGCAACAATCACAACATGACCGCTTGCGGATCCACCCCCGCCTCCTTCGCCGGATCCACCACCGGACATGCCACCACCAAAGCCACCTGCACCACCGTAACCGCCACCATTACCAACTGGACGGTAAAACAGATGAAAAGCAATTTATCATTGGCAAACAAACGTCTTACTACAAAAGATAATATTGTTAAAGTTGTAGGAAGTTCTAGCTTGGGCAAAACATAGTTCCATCAAAACATATTACATGTTTAATTTCAATTACACAAGAAGCAACTTTTTGTAACAAATCGGAGCTACCAAACACAGTTATTCAATTTTAGATACTACTTATTTAGGCACAAATACAAAACCAAGTACTACCACACCTTTGCCGACGGCCAGAGCGGTGCCGACCAGCAGACTAGTAATTAGGAGTATCTGCATTGCTGTAGATTGTCTGAAATATATCATAAACATAGCCTAATAATTCCAATACAATTCTTCAAGAAATAAATTACTTCCAATTCAAAGACATTCACAGCATTGTGAAAACGAAAACTATTTTAAATAGAATAAAATTAAACTGTTTAAGTTTGCACAAACCTTTTTTTTCATATACGATACTAGACTTAAAAGTGTATTTTATAACTATGATGTTCTATTCGATATGTGTCGTATTCCGATAGATATTAAGTCAGTTATATTTACGTTATTGTTTTTGCGTTTTGATTGGAGTTTCCAAACATATGAATAAATTCTTAGGATTTAATCTAGCATTTGTCACATACCCAACGGAAATAGATATTTAACTTAACTTTGAACCCGTTATGCAAATCTTAATAGCAAATTTTAGAACTGAATAAAGCATAATACTTGATATCAAACCAAAATTGATTGAATTGACCTCAACTATATCACGCTTTGAAAATCAATGTTAATGTTCCATAAACTAACCTTATGCGTTGAGATAAGATGGCAAATGCGATTTGTGAACAAAAGGGGGCTGCTTTTATACCAAATCTCCCTTAACCCATTGGCTCATCTATAGAGCAACTACATTGGTGATTAGTGCACAAGTAATTGCCGTGCATATTATGTAAACGCGCTGATCAAAGAAAGCGAACTGTACGTGCGTATGCTTCATTGTTCATTTGTACGATTACATTGTCTATGATTATAAAATTGCAATAAATTATATCTTATAATTACCTAGTGATCTTGTTAGCTTTGTTGAGTGACGTTTCCTTAAATGCTTATATCATACATGTTTTGAGGGACTTCGGTACGTTTAGGTTCGGTTGTGTAACATTTCAAAGTGTATTCTGATAATATCATGATCATAAATTAAATATACACATTCATTTCATTACTGTCAATACTAAATCTTGCAAACGAGGACATCTATGACCATATCACGAAAAAAGGAAAACTTAACACAGTTAACTTAACTTAAAACGTCCTTCATACCACCATTCACTTCGCTGACTCAAATAATATATCATTCCCAAACTATTTGCCTTTGTTTTTAGTTCTAAATTAAGAGTTTACTTAATTTGGCAGTTTTTTGTTCTTACTTATGGCAATTTACTTATCAGTTGCCTTTCCGGTCAGTCCTGTTATATTAAATTTATAGGTTCGCCTTTTGACAGTTTGTTTTTTGCTTGTACAGAATTATTTTAATAACTTTAGGAACCAAACAACTTCTCTAAATGTCTTGTCCTTACACACAAGGTTTGCTTGTTAACGATATATTGTTGAATGTTAGGCGGATCCGTTGATTTTGCGTCAATTTTTAATGATTGTCAAATGGGAAGAATTGGTAACGATTGCGCGTATGAGTTCTTTTTGTCAAAACTATTCAATATTAACAGGTTGCCACAACGATAGAACAAACATAAATTGTATTATAACATACATTCACTTTGGGGGATTCATTGTATCATATCTCTAAAACTGATAATTAAGATCAAAACAATGCGACTACTCAACCAATTGTTTTTATAACACATCATAATTATTAACATGCCATTATAGTGTGGTGTTTCATTTAATTTATTTGTGCACAATGCATTTGCTTCTGTAATATAGCAGTGGTAATTTTAACACACATGCTTAATTATCAACCTTGAGAATAGTACGATTTGGAAATTGAAACTACATTAATTTTTTTCATTTAAATTGACTTCCTAGAAATCTCAAGCTTAAATTAAGATGGAAATACAGAGACCAAATAAAGAAATATTAATAATTATAATGGTTTGTGTTTTGTCGAAAACGTGTAAAATATTTAGTGGAACTGATTGTGACGATTTGCCATGGCTTCATTGGCATAAACGGCAAATCCGATACTTCCACTTAACATATGCCTATATTTAAAAGCACAATTATTTCGTTAACGTGTGAAACCAATAAGCGAATGCTGCTGAAATTGTGTTTTAGGCAGAAAAAATAGAAACAGATCCCTTGATATTTACCAAAAATGAACAAAGTTAGATAATAGGCGCCAACGATGTGATTTAATATTGGAAAATGCACTCCTAAAATATTCCTTAAATATTATAAGGCTGAAATGGAAGATGTAACTCGAACAATTACAATGATTTACAATGTCTGTGCAATTAACTTCAGTTCGAGGAGTTCACGGCAGGAAAGTTACTGATCTTTGCTGTGCAATAAGGATCAGTTTAAGGACAACTAGTACGCAGCAAAATTGTTGACCACGGCTGTGCAATAAGCATCAATGAAAAGACTACAGCACAGCAAAGTTGTTGACCATGCCTTGCAATAAACATCAGTTTAAGGACGATTACAGCGCAGCAAAAGTATTGACCACGGCCTTGCAAAAAACATCAGTGCAATGAATAAAGCGCAGCTAAATTGTTGACCATGGCTGTTCAATAAACACCAGTTTAAGGACTACAGCGCAGCAAAATTGTTGACCATGGCCGTTCAATAAACATCACTGCAAGGACTACAGCGCAGTTAAGTTGTTGAGCACGGCTATGCAATAAAACATCAATGCAAGGACTACAGCACAGCACAATTGTTGACCATGGCTGTGCAATAAACATCAGTGCAAGGACAACAGCACGGCAAATTTGTTAACCATGGCTGTCAGGAGTACAGCGCAGAAAACAGTTTTAAATTACATTTGTCCTCGCAAGAAGATATGTGTCTGATGGGCTTTTCAACGTTATTCTCATTTAAATGATATTTATCATGTTTGAACAATACAATGGAAACTCGGGAACAAGTCAAATGACCAATTCAAACATAACCCAACTGTCTAGGGGCACCAGGTTGAGGCCTGCATATAGATTAAACACACTTTATTCAACATAAATGTCATACACTGTAACATTGTTTGTCATTTTATACATGATATATTAAATTTTTATATAAGGCCTTCACATTTTGTCACAACACAAGAAAGACAGACGACATATGCATTTCTAGACGTGAAATCAGCTTCCACATAGTTGCAAAAAGACGTCAAATCAAGAGATCATTACAAATTACCGTCAAATATATCTATATAAAATCGATTCCAATTGATCAATCCACTGGCTTTATTTAAACCTCTTCAAGATACTCTTTATGTTGAAGTTTAAGTTTATGTTTAGTTCAGCAATATCTACAAGAAATATGTTAATTGTGGAAAACATCGTAAGAGCTGCAGTGGACATCCTTTTGCAACAACTAGCTAATGTCAAGGTGAGTAGGCATAACCGGAATTATATATTACATGTAGGATTAATAGGAACATACTCAGAAGCCAAAACTAAGTATTGTTTTGTTACAGCGGACATAGACCTAAGCCTATAAGACGCTTAAACAGGCACACGGCATCATCAACACAGACTACATAAAAAATAATATATCGATATTTTTCTTATAGATATTAGGGCTAAGGAACCGCTATACTTGTGTTAAATTAAACATATTTCCAATTATTCATCCAAAGACCATATCAGTTTTATTTTACATCATTCCTTACGTTGGTTCCATGTTAAAAGACATATTAATGATAAGCTCTTTATTAAGCCTTGTTGTTACTCTCTGAATTAATAACCGTTTAGTAAAACGAATTAAAATTCACAAAATTTATTGTAGGAATTCAATGATAAGCCAGATCAATGAAAATCTCCAGTGCCAAACTTGGCTCTAACGATTGTTTCAAAGATCAATATGAGCTTTTTGCAAATCTGAATATGGCAATAACACTCGTTTATTTTTTTATAATATGAATCGGAATGTATCTACGATATTTCGGCCATGATCTGATATAAAACGCACCAGCACAGTTCAAGCAAAGTCCATGTAAATAATGACCTCCTGTGGTGCCACTCTTTAAGATAATTTTCAATGGGGACTCGTCAAATACACATTGAAGTTAACATAGAACTGCATTTCATTTAGCATTCCAAATGTCAAACAAATTTAATGTTCAGTCAAATGAGTTGTAATGTCCGGTTAGCGCACTCGCAACCCGGGTTCCATTTCCGTCCTGGGTGCATGTGAGTTTGGTTAATTGTCACCAAGCCGGACATGTGGGTTTCTCCGGGTACTCCGGTTTCCCCCACAACAGAAGACCACACTCACCAACGAAAGTGACTTAGTATAAGCTATGATAGCTTTCTTCACAAATCGTTGTATCATATACAAGGTTTCAACTAAATAAGTAGTTTTTAAGATTAGTTAGTTAAACTTCTTTATTTTCTACGGTATATTAAATGAAATATGCATCATGGTGTAATATAGGGTTAATATACCTTTTTGAGGCCGTTACCATCTGCAAAGGCCCGCAAAAAAGTGTTTACAGCCCGAGGGATGGTAACGACCGACAAAAAGGTGTATTATCGCTATTATTGCATAAAATACACACCATGAGAAACGTTTGTGTTTTAAAGGGCTGTTAAATGTAACGAAAATGCAAAAACAATTAATTCAAAAAACCTCCATAACAGGTGCTTGTGTGACGTCATGAGAAACATTGAAAAAGTTTAACATTAAACTCGATTCGGACCGCAGCATAACTCGGCAGTTGCATTTTTGTTTCGACGCCATTTTGAGAAACTCAGAAGAAAATATGTAAGTTTAATGCGGTTTATTTAATTTGTTGATATTTGTAAACAGCTTTATACGTTTAAATTTGTTTTTGTGCAAAAGTTGGCATCGTTGACCCACTTTCGGTCAGATCCAGATCGCTCAGCTACCATTGGTATGATGCGAGCCCTGAAAGCGCTTATGTAAAACAAAAAGCCAGTCATTAACGGCACGTGAATTTACTGAATAATGCACGTTTTCTACGCGTCTTTGCATTTTAACACAGCACGATAACGGACCGAAAACACATATTTTATGCAATAATACATTTTTATATGTTTTTGTTCATACAAAACGTCCAATGTAAATGGCGTACTTTAATCAAAAAACAGAAATCATTCATTAAGTTTAATAAGTTCGACATAAGTATATGTTTTTTATGTATTTAAGTAAACTAGTATTTAACTTGTGTTATTAATTTTCCAGTGTCTGTACCTACCCCCTTATACAGAAGAAGGCCTGTCTCCAGAAGAAGAATATGCATTTAGGGAAATGAAACTGCACGTGCTATATGAAGTAGATAATAATGATGGTGATATTTGCTTTAACTGTATGTTTATGTTGTATTATAAAATATCACACATTTAATTTTGTGTCAATTGTTTGTTTGTTTTTGCATTTAGGCGCTCCTGGTGACAGTGATGCAATTCCTCCTAGCAGATGTTATAATTTTCTGTTACAAAAATGGAGCTGTTCGGAACGCTCGGCTGTTTATTGTCGGAACTTGCTTGGCGATAAATACACATAAAAGCTGATTCAATGGAAACTGGATATAATTAGATTAAAGCCTTAACCTTTAGCTATATTTAGATATAGTTTTCAAATATTTCATTTATATCTCAAAGCAAACTTTCAATTGTTGAAGACCTACATTCATTCAGGAAAAAGGGTACTCCATAGTTCATATGTCAAAGTAAGCGAATAAGGAAGCGAATAAATTCTAACCGCCTAAGTGTTAGCCCCTCCAAAATTGCATCAGCTTTAAAATCAAGCCGTGCGCCTGTCAAACAGAATTGTCAATCAGTTAAATATATATTGTGAGGTTATTTAAATCAGCGTTGACACTGAAATAGCGCCTTTGCATATGCAAACAGTAGGCGTGGCTATATGCGAACGCACAGTAATAGCAATTTATTTAATCTTGAAGAGAAGTCTCAGATATATAATAACGATTCTTCATAAACAAGAAACGAAAGATTTTTAAAATCTAGCGCCTCTGATTGGCTGACAATGTTGGGCAAACACTTATTTGATATAAACGTATGTTTTGAATAACCTAACTTAAATAATGCATACTAGGATGTAGCAGGCAGATTAAACTTATTTTTAATCCAGGTAAGTTATTATTTAAAAGGTAAATACATGATTTATCGCATTTGTTCATAAGGTTTATGCTTTATTTAATTGGTTAACGCCCCATTATTTTGAAAACTGAAAAAAGATCCGAAATCCTATTGTTGATTTTTCCGCCGACGTAAAACTTGTTGTCTGCTCATGTAAAACATCCTGTCTGCTCCTTTGTTACAGTATGGAGTAGTATTTACCCTTGTTTTCAAATTGATGGTTTCCTTAAGCAGAGGTCAAACATGAAATTAATTCACAACTTCAACACACCATCTTCATGTTAACGATTTTTTTGTAAGAACTGACAACTAAACTGTAGGTGATGTAATCGCCTCAGCATAAGGTGAGGCAAACTTAAGCACTATTCATGTGGCAACCGATGAAAAGGAATGGACGGGGACACAACTAGAATATACTTATTCTAACAGTTATTACAGCTATAAACCGGTACAGTTAGCGCAATTTGGAAAATGCTAGTATACCAATTGAAATGTGCCCGGTTCGAATCTGTAGTCTGCTGGCTACAGTCGAGATTTGATTCAAGTAAAGTGAATATTTAAATGAAAAACTATTTGAAGAATTCTAACTCTTTGAAAAATATTTGAAGCATAGGAATTTACTGGTGGTGTAGCTCAGCTAGATCCTGCACAGACTGACGACACCTCTAATAACATAATATTATTTTTATCGTGTGCTCACTTTAACTTTTAAAGTCTAGTGGCAATGGAGTGGCATTTTAGCAACTACTTAACATGTATTTATCCGTTCTTTAATGTGTAGCCCAGGTTCGAAGCTATATTCTGAATGTCGGAAAAGGCGCGTTGTTTAGGCGTAAAATAAAGTTTTTTGTTTCCACTAACCCGACCGACCCTATTTTTTCCTCCAGACCCTACACTTTTTTTTGCGTGTTTTGATCGGTATTTTCTCCGCTTTCAGACAAAATTGCGATGAATGCAGCACGTTTCGGTATTTAAGGCGTGTCATTTTCATCTGGGTGAATAGGCGCTTTAAAATATAAGTTGTAAAAAGCGTCTAGTATACAAGCGCTTTTAGTACAAGCGTCTATTAACACAGAACTCAAAACAAACGAGGATGTCCTCAGTGTTAGGAATCAAACTTTTAAAATGTTCACTTGCCGAGACTCGTTCATATAGTAACTGTACCTCGACTACAAACATTTTTTGACAAGTTCATCCATGCAAAACGTCCAGTGATAAACAGAAAATTGAAGTGAAAGTGACAGGTTCGTCCTCGGAAGATGGAGCAGAATTTGAAATTGATCCTGCACTTAGTGTGGGGGACATGCCTATGTCTCTGCAACAAAGAACTGGAGGAAGCATCTGCTTTTCTTAACATTGTTACGAAAAAGCTGACAATGCCTTTGAATTCTTGATGAGCAAAGGCAGGTCTATCCCTGAGAAGAAATCGAGCAGGTATGTCAAAGATAATTCGAGCCACAAGCAATTTTCAACCTTGAAATAGTTTTCATAGTTTGTTCATAGTATTTTATGCAGTTTATAATATAAATGGTGTAATGTGGCCTGAAGGGGTTAGGTTTACTTTTTGCAGATAAATTTGTTTTCGGTCTCTTCATCATTGCTGAAGAGATGTTCTAGATGCTCGGATACAACTATGGATATTTTGAATATGGTTTTAGTCTTGTTTCTACACTGTTTTACATCTTATCTTAGTCAAACTGAAGAAAGTCATGTGTGCATATATTCGGACAGATTTATATTTCGGACAATTGTTAATATCTGTTCTCTTAGGCCAAGTTCTATTCTTTTAACAGCATCAACTATGCAGTATAAGTAAATTAAATAGTCTTCATGGTAGGAAAGGCTTAAGTGATCATAACATTCAGTAAAAACTGATTAAATACAACATTTGATGGTGTGCATCCCTGTCCAGGACAAGAAACAGTTTAAAACTGAAAATATTTAAATACTTAATAAGTAATAAAATTTAGGTCTTATCGTAGTGCAGCTCCGGTCTGAAGGATGGTCTTTCGCAGAAGGACAGAATGTATACATTCCCTTAAATTAAGATATGGTAATATTAAATTAAGTTTTTTTTAATGTACAAAAATGTGTGTCAGTACAACCAATTTTAATCACATTTAAATCTCTTGTTTTTATTTTAATATCTTATTTGAATATTATTGATAATGTTTGGTATTGAAACATATTAATTGTTGTTGTGTTAGCTGTATTTAAGTTTATTTTTCTTGGTAAAAATGATCAAGGCAAAAGAGCACAAGTTTGTTAACCTTTTTCGTTATTTAAAAAAAAAAATCAGCGAGCTGAACAACTTGCCATTCCAGATGATGCTGATATTGACCAAGCCAGCAGCAATAGTGCCACTGATCTACCTGTTCATGACCATGCTGATGATTTACATGGTAAGAAAATAGCTTATACTTTATATTTGATTTTTGAAAATCTGCCTCATTCAACTTAAACAAAAATTAATGCGTAAAGGACGAGGGAAGAGAGGGTTGATATCTTACCCAGATATCACTGTTCACTGCAGAGTTATGACCCTCTTAAATTGTTTAAAATTGGCCAATATTGATTAAGGGTATTTCAAGCATATAGCTTCTTCAGTTGTTTGCGGGGGTTCTATTTTAATATTCTGTGTTTCAGAGTTTTGATCTGCAGAGCCTGGCAGTGTTGTTGGACAGACCAATCCAGTCGTTCACTGCTGTGAATGTAATAAACCTCGACTCTACTACAATCGCACCAAGTTGACATGCAAACAAACCTTTTGATAGCTAAATGTATATTTGAATTCACCTTTACATGTGGGGCTCCTATTGCCCATCCTTATTACTTGAGTTTAAGAGGTGTAGTATCCAGAAAACTTACTTGTGGCAACCCGATAGAAGTTTGTTTCTATGCAAGTAAATTGAGCAACAGAGTGGATGTGTGTTGTCATTGTGGGGACACTGGCGGTTTACCACTTTGAAAGCAAAATTCAAATCTGTGTTACCCATTTGTGAGAACTGCCTGGATAATGGAAAACATCCAATAACCCAACGCCCATATGGAAAATAATTCCTGTTGAACACAATTGGAACATTCATATACATAATATGTGGAAATGACACCGAGAATAGAAATGTGAAATTCTGTTCTTTTATTTTTTATAAATTATAACATTGTTAATTGATTGAAAGAGAAAAACCGATACAAAATCCGACTTCCGTGTGTTTATATCTGAATAAAAATGTGTACTATTTTGAATTTTAAAGAAATCAGTAGACATTGATATATAATATCGTAACTGATAAATTGTGTTGATGTCTAAAGGAAAGATTTGTGCCTTTGTGTAAATTAATTTAGTAATTTTCTAAATAAATGTGAATTTATTCATGTGAACATGTTAAGATTTGACCATTTTATATTATTTATTTTTTTACAATAGTGATATACCCTGATATAGGTCTTGGGGTTTGGTACAGAATGCCGGTTCTCAAAAAATAGATAGAAAAAAAGTTATGCCTACCTACCTACCCTATTTTTTTTGAGAAGTTAGCGGAAACAAACAAATTTTGTTTGGCCTTATTGTCAGCACCGCCTGGACATGAACACATCGAGACGCTGGTTGGTGTTGAAGAAGGGTTAACTTATGTGTGTGGAGCTACCCTATTGCCAGACCCAAGTCCTTGCCACGACGTTTGTTCGAGAGGGCATTAATATGGAGACCAACTATTATTTAAGAAATCAAAATCTTGGTTTAATTAAATTATGCTAAAGATGCAAAAAATATATCTTAACTTCAAAAAGCAATGCTAAATATAAATTTATTTCAAGATTCAAACTAAGACACTTTCTTAAACCATTAAAAACTAATCGAGGTTGAGTGCAAAGTAAAGTTTTATATACTGCAGGTGTGTCAGTGAAATTTGGTACAGTGGACTTTTTTTGTGGAGATGAAGAAATATTGCCCATTAATAAGGAGCCAATTGTTAGTCTGACATAGACATATTCCATTGTTAGGCAAATATGGTGTAAATTGGAAAACTCTTACTGTCAGCAATGCTCTTAAAACAACAAAAAGTGACATTAAGACTGAACTTATAATAATATTGATTTTATGTGACATTAATTCTAGGTAAAGTGAACAAAATGCGTATGTCTTCATAGAATCATTTTAAAACTGAAATAGGGAGGGGAGAACAGCGGACGGTAAAGCCAAAACCATGTGTTTGACAAAAGACATTTACACATGTCAATATTTATTATAATATTGAAGCATTGCAAACATAATGTAAGATAATTACAAAGCATATTTAAGCATCTATTCGTTTTCAAATGTCATTCATATGTGTTTTTGAACATGTCATTTTAGTTTGTTGACATTTTGACCTTTGCCACCAACACTATGTTTAATACATGTATTGTTAAAATTACCTGTCTTTTCCCATCATCTATTCGACATTTTTTTCAAATGCTTCCGTTAACCAATTCATAAAGAATGGCATTATTTCGTTCAAAACATTGCCATTGCCCGCAAGCCAGACACCGATAAACAGTTTAATATCATTGGAATTGGTACACAAAATTGGTACACAGATAATACTATCTTATACTTGTCAAAAACAATCAATAAAAAACATCTTACAAAATTGATAGGATATTGCAACGGCTGTCAGAGGAAATACATCGGACGAACAACAAATGTTTGGAGCCGAGTAACGTAACATTATTAATATATGAATCATCTAAAACTACGACATATATCACTATTAACACTGGCTTAAAAACGTACCAAAATATCAAATATTTCCGTTCTAGAACATGACGAGCGATGAACGTTTCAAAAGGGAGATCAAAAACCGAATCCAGAAGTAAATAAGAATTATATATATAATACCTCCTGATTATAAAAAAAGAAACCAATTGTGGTTCATTATATATTCATTTTGTATTGTTTAAACTTAACTTAAAAACTTTTAAAATAGATATATTCATCATATGCTATTTCTTCTGTCCTATCTAATATAGCCATGACGTACTTTTCTGTAATTCACATGTGTAATGAAGCAATTTATCACTCCGCAGGTTTGCTTACAATTTAATTAGAACCAATTATTTGCTTAATTTGTAATATTCCAGCAAGTCGTGGGGTTATTTCTCATTTTGATTTATGATAAATATTTATTTAAATAGATGAGTTATAAACGTGAAATATCCTTTTTTGATTTCACGAATCGTCATTTTCTGTTTTTAAACAGGAAATGATGTCATGAATATATTTCAAAAGAATGACATCATCTCACCGGCGTGACGTCACTTCTTAAAGGAAAGAAATTCCGATAACAGTATAATGTATGTAATGTTGTTGTTTTTACTATATATCATCACAGTATTTACTATACTTATAAACGGGATTAAAATTTAAAAAAAATACTTTGTTTAAATTTTTCCTGACAATATAGTTTTGATATGCATGTGACGCGGAAAATGGCAATGCTTTTTCAGTTAGGTAGGTTTTTGATCTCATCTTTTATCGGAAAAATAAGTTAAGCGTAACCTGACAATTGTAAACATAATTATACACACTTTATTTTAACGAGTCCCTGTTACTTCACCCTATTTTGTATGAATAAACCATTAAAACCGGCGGTTAAAGCCGTACCCTGACAGTGGCGTTGTTAGCCCTCTTTTCATCTGTACAGCCGTAGCCTGAGAGTGGCGATGTTAGCCCTCCATTCATCTGTACAGCCGTACCCTGACAGTGGCGTTGTTAGCCCTCTATTCATCTGTACAGCCGTACCCTGACAGTGGCGTTGTTAGCCCTTTATTCATCTGTACAGCCGTACCCTGACAGTGGCGTTGTTAGCCCTCTATTCATCTGGATTCATGATTGTGCAGCCGTACCCTGACAGTAGCGTTGTTAGCCCTCTATTCATCTGGATTCATAATTGTGCAGCCGTACCCTGACAGTAGCGTTGTTAGCCCTCTATTCATCTGGATTCATAATTGTACAGCCGTACCCTGACATTGGCGTTGTTAGCCCTATATTCATCTGGATTCATAATACAGCCGTACCCTGACAGTGGCATTTAGCCCTCTTTTCACCTGGATTCATAATTGTGCTAGGGGATCAAGGAGCATGCCCCATCGGAAAAAAATGAAAACAATGGTGCAATCTGGAGCATTCTGGGCGTTCTGATGTGCCTTAATGGTACTGGAAAATGGACAATTGTAGAATCATGTTGTCAAGTACGCATACTGCAACTTTGGCTATTTTTTGTCAGAATCATGCGGATTCAGCCGCGTATAGGCAGCTACGCGCTGCCTCAGAAATATCGGTTTTACTGTTTAATTGTATATTCTTGCTTGTAGTTCAATTGGAACGTCATTAAAGTTGTATTTCATTCGCGATTGAGTTATGTTTTAGTCCGTTCAAAAGACACATCTTTACCATCGGCGATAGAGCGCATACACTTAAAGTCTTTGCATAACCCACAACATGTTATCGAAGAAGAGTACTTTTTGTACACATATTCCAGCGACACACACACAAATAATATAGCCCAATACTTCTTTATTAATGTTATGCATCTGCAGTAAAACATAGAGGTATTGTCATCTTTTACCGGTGTTTTAGCATGAACATTAAACAATGTTGCAACTGCATTGACAGTTTCATAATAAATACAAAGTTTGATACATTTTTTATTGCTTAAGAAGCCGTTACATGACAACAAAACATATCTCAACGCATTCTCTACATGATATTTGGGAAAACCAACTCAACAGTACAAGAGAGTATATAAGCGAACTAATAAATTAGAATACGACTAAAATCTAGTATATCTCGTCGGTAAAATCGGTCCAGTCGACGACGGGAAAGAGGGGAGAAGACACTTGCAAATCATCGTCGGGAATGTTTCGAGAACTACCCCTGATTTTTCCATGCTCCGTTGTTTAGTAGTAGAAATTAGTATCCTGAAATTACATCATTATTCATGTTTTATATTGTTTATATCGTGCTTGGCTGCGTGATATACTGCAACTAGTAGGCTTCTCCGGATATACGTGTTCGACCCCACCTGGCGGCCGGTATTTACAAAACAATTACAGTGTAGAAAGGCTTGGTTGATTAAGTGCTTGAAGTTAAAAAGAATGCTTAAAACAAAGGAGGAAAAGAATGCTAGGTTATATAGAATAGCAGGATAATGTTAAATATATATCATGTTTGTCATGCTTGCGTTTGAGATAATACCCCCCAGAAATGTTTAAACTACGAATTTGACACATAAAAGGTGCGTGTACGTATATAGATAGTTTATTTGGGTCATTCCAAATTCATTTCTTTATCCTCCATTTTATTCTTTAACCATCTTTCTTCCTTTCAGAATAGATTGTCTGCTCTAAATTCTTTATATATATACTAATTATACATGCCGAAACAATATTGACACTTGATATTTATTTGAAACTTTGAATGGAGCAAGATCAAATTTGCTTATGTACACATTTATACATATCGAATGCATTTGTCGATTTTTAGAAGCGCTAACGTCACATTGAAAGTAGATATTATTTGCACTGTAAGAAATTGTGTGCAAACAATATTTTATGCCAAATGATAATACTTATTCAAAAAGGAATTTAGGCTTTGAAACTTGTCAAATTTTAGTGCGGACAACTACTTCTTAGATTTCGAAAACAACAGGCTAACATACAAGCAATACTTCCTAACCTTTGCAGTAAATCTTGTTTGAATTTCAACATTTTATGAGCGTTGACGCTTTGCATATTTATATATCAAAATATTATTCAATGTAAAAGGGTTTCAGAATCTTGAATCATGCCCTTAGATTACATTCTGGCGTTTGGTTATCTTTAAATGACATTTTCCCATGGTAATAAAAATTTCCTTTGTTTTGTTTTTAAAACAAAGATTTGGACCAAACAATCAAGTGTTTAAGAATAATGAAGATTGGTATACACGAACCTTTTAAAATATGATCGTTTTATCAAGAAATGTCCTCTTTAATATTCAGCAATACAACAAAGATACTATCAGTTAAACGTAAGCTTAAGAATGTGTTAATAGTTGTGCTTATTCTCAAACATTATCAATAACTTACTTTTGCCGATTGGGACACCGCCGACGCCGCCGGTGAAACCGCCTCCGACTGTGCCTTCAATGGTGCCGCTTACACCGCCGGTACCAGGTCCTCCAAATCCTGGAAACCCAGACACGAGTCCGCCTGGGCCACCGTTAACGGGGCCACCGGATGTAAATCCGCTAGGTCCGCCTGGCATGATAACGGGACCGCTACCGAATGAGCCACTGAAGCTGCCGCTTACACCGCCGGTACCAGGTCCTCCAAATCCTGGAAATCCAGACACGGATCCGCCTGGGCCACCGTAAATGGGGCCACCGGATGTCGAGCCGCTAGTTCCACCTGGCATGATAACGGGACCACCAGGTCCGCTTGGCATGATGACGGGTCCGTTTGGTCCACCTGGCATTATAATAGGACCGCTTGATCCACCGTTAACAGGGCCGCTTGTAGCCGGACCGCTAGGTCCGCCTGGCATGTACACTGGACCGCTAGGTCCACCGGAAATTGGGCCGCCTGGGAAGGTGCCACTGGGACCCCCTACAGGACTTCCGCCTGTAATTTAAGGTACACTATATAGGATTTGGAATAAAGAATCCTAACAATGCAATAGTTTGATGCACCTATCAAACAAAGATCGCACATTGAAAAACCTTTTCAATAGTCAACAAACCCTTGAAAAACTGTTTTTAATACATTGTTGTTTTACATCTAAGTTAAACGACTTACCGCTTGGTCCGAAAACACCACCGAACCCATATCCATAGCTTGGCCCAGCGCCGGCGCCGACGAACACTCCTCCGCTACCAGTTGGTGTTGGTCCACGTCCGCCCCATGTTGTCCTCCAGCCACCAGTTGGTCTGCCCCATCCTCCGGTGACGCCACCTGGTTGTCCACCTGGACCACTCCAGGTTCCACGTCCACCCCATCTGCCGGTGACGGAACTAGATCCCCAACCGCCAGTCCATCCTCCTGTAGGACCACTGGTACTTCCGGGTCCTGCAACACTTCCAATGGGACCGCCTGTGACACCCCATCCTCCGGTTCCGGTCACGCCACCCCATGACATTGGTCCACCCGAGCCCCCGTTTCCACCCCAGGAGCCCCCACCCCCAGTTCTCCAACTTCCGGTTACGCTTCCGCCTCCTGTTCCTCCTATTCTCCAACCGCCAGGGCCGCCAGCGCCGCCATTGCCGCCATTGCCGCCAGCGCCTAGTCATGCGATAAAGGTAAGCCTCTTAAATTGCATCTAAATGTTAATAGAGCGAACACAGGTAAGACTGCCATTGGAGAAAAATACTGCTGTTGATATCTAACATATCAAATGAAAAGTTTTTTCAAAGAAACTAATTGAGATCATATATAAAAGCTTTCGGTTCTCCTTCATCATTTGAAGAGGTTTTACGCAGATTTGAAATAATATCAAATTCTAGTTGCTAAGCTCAGAATGGCTTATTAATTGTTTAATACAGTGCTATTTAAAGTAGATAAAATGATTCTCATTGTCCAATATAATCATTCCAATGCAAAATATGTATTGGTTAAACGATAGAAGTAAAATCTTAATGATTAAGAATCGGCGGAATGAGCGTATGAAACGAGCCCTTTTAAATCATTTATGTTTTAAATCAGGTCATTTAACAGACTTTGAATTGAACACAACTTCATTGGCTGACAAATTTCCGAACAGAACTCTGATACAGGGAGTTTGTATCAGATGAATGGCAGTAGGCAGACTTCTAAAGTTGTCATCATAATAATTATCCCTAGTACTTAATGATTGTCTTCCTGAAATTCCATTGGCTGAAACTGTAAGTTGTATTCTAAGTTTTGTAAAGGTGTCTCTATCTATTGAGTTCAGGGTCTAAAGAAAGAAAGGATTTTTTTTGTTCATTCCTTAAATTGATGTAGTATAGCTTTAGTCGATAGTAGGCAAGAAAAAGATAATTGATTAAATCAGCAACAAATTGTTCAAACTATTTTACAATATGCATCGGTATGCAATCCTTGTTTTTTTTTATATAATTGTACGATTTTGTGCTGCGATATACCATGTTTTGTCGACAATTGAAAAAAATATCAAATCAAAGTCAAAATCAAAATTTTAACTACTGAACAAACGAATGAATAACATCTTGCAATACTAATGCATTACACGAGCTATGTATAGAATAAATAAAAGACAAATAGCTGTTTTGAAATATTTCAAAAGCAAAAGGAAATCCATAATAAAATACTCTAACAACTGATAAAGGATTGTTTGGGTAATTTGTATGAAAGTACCTCCGTAAGGATATCCTCCTCCTCCTCCTCCTCCTCCACCGCCGCCGCCAGCAACAATCACAACATGACCGCTTGCGGATCCACCGCCGCCTCCTCCGCCGGATCCACCACCGGATATGCCACCACCAAAGCCACCTGCACCACCGTAACCGCCACCATTACCAACTGGACGGTAAAACAGATGAAAAGCAATTTATCATTGGCAAACAAACTACAAAAGATAATATTGTTAGAGATGTAGGAAGTTCTAGCTTGGGCAAAACATATTTCCATCAAAACATATGTTTAATTTCAATTACACAAGAAGCAACTTTTTGTAACAAATCGGAGCTACCAAACACAGTTATTCGATTTAGATACTACTTATTTAGGCACAAATACAAAACCAAGTACTACCACACCTTTGCCGACGGCCATAGCGGTGCCGACCAGCAGACTAGTAATTAAGAGTATCTGCATTGCTGTAGATTGTCTGAAATATATCATATACATAGCCTAATAATTCCAATACAATTCTTCAAGAAATAAATTACTTCCAATTCAAAGACATTCACAGCATTGTGAAAACGAAAACTATTTTAAATAGAATAAAATTTAACTGTTTAATGTGCACAAACCTTTTTTCATATACGATACTAGACTTAAAAGTGTCTTTTATAACTATGATGTTCTATTCGATATGTGTCGTATTCCGATAGATATTAAGTCAGTTATATTTACGTTGTTGTTTTTGCGTTTTGATTTTTTGAGTTTCCAAACATATGAATAAATTCTTAGGATTGAATCTAGCATTTGTCACATACCCAACGGAAATAGATATTTAACTTAACTTTGAACCCGTTATGCAAATCTAAATAGCAAATCTTAGAACTGAATAAAGCATAATACTTGATATCAAACCATAATTGATCTTAACATTGAACGCGCTAAGCAAACATATGTAAATGTTTTAAGGACTTGCAGTTTCCAAATAAATGAACAATTTCTTAGAATTGAATCTGGAATATCCACTGGTTGATACCAAACCAAAATTGAATTGTAATTAACTTTGAACCTGCTAAGCAAAAACTATGCATATATTCTGAAGACTTTCAGATACTAAATATTTAGGAATGAATTAGGCATTCTTCACAATACGAAACAAAAATTTAATTAAAATTAACTTTGAACGTGCTAAGCAGACATAATTATGAAATTTTCTAAGGACTTGCGGATTCTAAATAAATGAATACTTTTTAAGGTATGGGTATGAATGTGGCATGTTACTTGATACCAAATCAAAATTGAATTGAATTAACTTTGAACGCGCTAAGCAAACATATGTATATATTCTCAAGACTTGCACTTTCTAAATAAATGAATACATTAGTATACTTAGGAATAAATCTGGCATATATCACAATACCAAACCAATATTGAATAGACCTCAACTATATCACGCTTTGAAAAGCTATGTTAATATCCATAAACTTACCTTATGCTTTGAGATAAGATGGCAAATGCGATTTGTGAACAAAAGGGGGCTGCTTTTATACCAAATTTCCCTTAACCCATTGGCTCATCTATAGAGCAACTACATGGGTGATTAGTGCACAAGTAATTGCCGTGCATGTTATGTAAACGCGCAGATCAAAGAAAGCGAACTATACGTGCGTATGCTTCATTGTTCATTTATACGATTACATTGTCTATGATTATAAAATTGCAATAAATTATATCTTATAATTACCTAGTGATCTTGTTAACTTTGTTGAATGACGTTTCCTTAAATGCCAATATCAGAAATGTTTAGGGACTTCGGTACGTTTAGGTTCGGTTTTGTAACATTTTAAAGTGTACTCAATAATAAAGTATTCTCAGGCGATTTGCCTTTATTGTCTGTTCTAAATTAAGTGTCTTCTTAATTTGGTAGTTTTTTGTTGTTACTTATGGTAATGTACTTATCAATTGCTTTTCCGGTCGGTAATGCTATATTAAACTAATAGGTTAGCTTTTTTGACAGCTTGTACTTTGCTTTTACAGAATTATTTTAATATCTTTAAGGAACCAAACAACTTCTCTGAATGTTTTGTCCTTAAACGCAAGTATGCCTGTTTACGATATATTGTTGAATGTTGGGCCGATCCGTTGATTTTGCGTCATTTTTTAATGATTGTCAAATGAGAACAATTGGTAACGATTGCGCGTATGAGTCCTTTTTGTCAAAACTATTCAATATTAACAGGTTGCCACAACGATAGAACACACATAAATTGTATAATTCCCTACATTCACTTTGGGTGATTCATTGTATCATATTTCTAAAACTGATTATTAAGATCAAAACAATGCGACTACTCAACAAATTGTTTTTATAACACATCATAATTACTAACATGCCATTATAGTGTGGTGTTTCATTTAATTTGATTTATGCACAATGCATTTGCTTCTGTCATTTAGCAGTGATAATGTTAACAAACATGTTCAATTATTAACCTTGAGAATAGTACGATTTGGAAGTTGAAACTACATTAATTTTTTCATTGAAATTGACTTCCTAGAGAGCTCAAACTAAAATTTGTAAAGATGGAAATACAGATACCAAATAAAGAAATATTAATAATTATAATGGTTCGTGTTTTGTCGAAAACGTGTAAAATATTTAGTGGAAATGATTGTGACGATTTGCCATGGCTTCATTGGCATAAACGGCAAATCCGATACTCCCACCGAACAAATGTCTATATTTAAAAGCACAATTATTTCGTTAACGTGTGAAACCAATTAGCAAATGCTGTTGAAATTGTGTTTAAGGCAGAAAGAATAGAAACAGATTCCTTGATATTTACCAAAAATGAACAAATATAGATAATAGGCGCCAACGATGTGATTTAATATTGGACAATGCACTCCTAAAATATTCCTTAAAAAACATAGGCTGAAATGGAAGATATAACTCGAACAATTACGATGATTTACAATGTCTGTGCAATTAACGTCAGTTTGAGGAGTTCACGGCAGCAAAGTTGTTGACCTTTCCTGTGCAATACGTATCAATGAAAAAACTACAGCGCAGCAAAGTTGTTGACCATGGCAGGCCAATAAACATCAATTCAAGGACATCAGCGCAGCAAATTTGTTGACCATGGCTGTTCAGTAAACATCAATCCAAAGACTACAGCGCAGCAATAAACATCAGTCCAAGGACGATTACAGCGTAGCAAAAGTGTTGACTACGGTTGTGCAATACACATCAGTTCAAGGACTACAGCGCAGCAAAATGTTGACCATGGCTGGTCAATGAACATAAGTGTAAGGGTTACAGAGCAGCAAAATTGTTAACCATGGCTTGTCAACAAATATCAGTTCAAGGACAACAGTGAGGCAAAATTGTTGACAATGGCAGTGCAATAAAAATCAGTGCAAGGACTACAGCGCAAAATTTGTTTTGACCATGGCTGTGCAATAAACATCAATGCAAGGACTTCAGCGCAGCAAAATTGTTGACCATGGCTGTTCAATAAACATTAGTTCAAGGACTACAGCGCAGCAAAATTGTTGACCATGGCAGGCAAATAAACATCAATTCAAGGACATCAGCGCAGCAAATTTGTTGACCATGGCTGTTCAGTAAACATCAATCCAAAGACTACAGCGCAGCAATATTGTTGACCATGGTTGTTCAGTAAACAATAGTTCAAGGACTACAGCGCAGCAAAATTGTTGACCATGGTTGTTCAGTAAACATAAGTTCAAGGAGCAATATTGTTGACCATGGTTATTCAGTAACATCAGTGCAATGACTACAGCGCAACCAAAATTGTTAACAACGGCTGTTCAATAAACATCAGAGGACTACAGCGCATCAAAATTGTTGACCATGGATGTGCAATAAACATCAGTGCAAGGACTGCAGCGCAGCAAAATTGTTATCCATGGCTGGTCAATAAACATCAGTGCAAGGACTACATCACAGCAAAATGATGTAAAATAAGCATCCGTGCATGGACTACAGCGCAGCAGAATTGTTGTCCATGGCTGGTCAATAAACATCAATTTAAGGACTACAGCGCAGCAAAATTGTTAACCATGGCTTTCAGGAGTACATCGCGGAACAGTTTTAAGTTACTCGCAAAAGTATACATGTGTCTGATGGGCTTTCCTATTTCAATGGTTCTGATGATGTTTGAATAGTACAACGGAAACTACAGGGACAAGGTAAATAACCAATTTAAACATTACCCTGTCTAGAGGCCTCAGGATGAAGGCCTACATATAGATAAAACACACTTTATTTGACATAATTGTCATACACTGCAACATTGTTAGTCATTATATACATGATATATTCAATTTATATATACGGCCTACATATTTCGCCACAACACATGAACGACAGACGATATATGCATTTCTAGATATGAAATTAACTTCCATTTAGTTGCAAAAAGACATCAAATAAAGAGATCATTACAAATTACCGGCAAATCTATGTATATTATAATTGATCCCAATTGATCAATCCACTGGTTTCATTTAAACCTCTTCAAATCTACCTTACCGTAACTCACTGAAAGCAAACAACGTCCAAAAAAGAGAGTTGTGATCTAAAGTATGTGTATTTTACAAGTAAAACTTAAAGATAAACATTTTTATGCTGAAACATTTTGAAGCAGACAACTCCTGGTAAGTCATGGATTGTAAAAAACGTCGCATTTCGATACCGCAGTGGTATAAAGGTTACGACCTTCTCTATCTAGCACTCTTGATGCCTGGTGTGGATTCTTTTTATTCCTTTATTCATTTGTCTTTGTTGGTTTTAGAACAGGAATACAACCAATACACGCAGATAACGGGAAGTGGGAAACGCATAACAACAAACTGGAAGGAATAGAAGTTTTGGACGGGCTTGTAAATAACGCAGCACAAACTGGCATCCCTCTAATCACTGGATTATCCCCGACAGAAGTTTCTGAGCATTAGTGATTCACAAGTTGTAGGACTCGTCAAGGCGATGTAGTCTGTTGGAAAGAAAATGGTAGCAACAAGAAAGCCTTGATCTATCGTAATTGTGTCCAGCATCTGGTCCAAGCAAGCAGTTCCTGGGCAATTGGCATACACAATGACGAAGGCTACAGTTGATATGATCACCAAACAGTATGCTCTAGAGCTTGGTCCTAATATTATTCGGGAAAATGAGGTAATGTGCTCTCCCGTACATTGAAAGAGCTATCATATAATGGTCATTTGACGAGATTTTTATTGATATGACAACAGTTTATCGAATATGATGTCAGTGAAATTGCCCTTCATGTGCTTTAATTTTTATCGGACTTGTCCATGCTTTATTGTAAAAACAGTGGGGTTGCTTTTATGTGTATGTATTGTTTTAGACCTTGCGGTCAAGGATAACCCGTGAAAGTGCAAGCACTTATTTCCAACAGGCTCCTTTGTTTTTGTTGAAGGTACAGCACGCTGAAGAGACAGTGGTGGGATACAAGGAGGTCCGGGTACTATACCCTAGCTCTTTTTCGAAGAGACCCCTTGGTTCTTTTACGTGCTCGGTGTAAAGCACCGATGCACGGGGTACACTTTTCCTGGGTTAAACCAGTACTGAGTACACCACTTTTCCATGCACTACCCTTTAAATGCCGAGCGCCAGGCAAGCGAGCTACTTGTACCAACTTTTAACGTCTTTTGGTATGACGCGGCCAGGGATCGAACCCACGACCTCCCGCTTCGTAGGCGGAAGCTTAACCACTTGGCAACAGAGACGATTATAATGCTGGTAGAACTCAAACTTTACTTAATCAATGTCCCGAACCGTTGTAAAGGAAGGATTACAAGTTTGTATTTATTTCCCATTTTATGAATGCTTAAGACGCTATGTATTGATTCGATATAAAGACAAAATATTATATTTCTAGTTCATGATATTTAATCAAGGATGCCGTACAGCTGCGTCCAGATGTCATTTTTTCAGCACATTTATCTTGTGTTTTCTGTATTCAGTTAACATATGGTGAGAACAGTAATGATTTTATTTCTAGCTTTGCTTCGTTGAACACATAGAGACACATATGTTTTCCAGGGATCAAGAAAAGAAAACGTCAAAAGGAATATATAAATGAAAACTTTGACGAACACAAAATGTTTTTGTAAACAGAGTTATTGATCGGTTCATCGTATCTTTGAAAAGTTTATGCTTTAGGTGCTCTGATTTGTATTCCTCCGTCTGCAGATAGAGTTGGGATTTCTAATCATTGAAATACTTGGGGTTTAACTATTATTATTTGTTTAATTATTAAGTTTCCTCAAGTTAATGCGCTTTGATAAGATTTACCTTTCACACTTTTTTCTTTATTTAGGATTGTTTGGATAAGAGTGAGGTTTGTGCACGTAAACTGGTTTAAACCCCCAGTAAATTTACATTTTACTGACCGTTCCAAGGAGGTAACTAACAATCCTTGATAAACATACCTAGTTTTTAATATAGTTTATATGCACTGGGCTGTTTGTGGAGTTTTGTGCTGTTCTTCAATATTTCTTGTTCGTGATTTTTGTTTTTGTGTTCTATGTCTTTGGCGTTAACACAGTGCCATTAAACCGGGTTTATGTTTAAACTTTTGGCTACTGAACTTTGTTCTGTAGTTTTTCACATTAGTATCAGGATAAAGGTATATGTAGAAAGTAAATACAATGTGAAGATCTCAGAATCATTACTCTTATTTTTATTTGTTTCAATATAAAAAATCGAGTTGACGTTTAATCGGTCACATGATCATTACTGCACGAGTAGGCAAATTTTAAAACTTATTTAACCCAAGCCTTATTGGTGCATGTTAAATGAGCAGGGGATGTAGGTTACAAATATGCAAAAGTCGTCGGTTATAACAATCAATATAGTCAATGATGTCATATTTATAATTGTATTAGATTTAATAGAATTGTTTAAAACTTAACATTTAAAACTTTACCTATTTTACAGCGATTGTAAAGAAAGTTTTATTAACTTATACTAAGTCACACTGTTGTTTGGGAAACAGGAGAACCTGGAGAAAACCCACTGGTCCGGCTTGGCGACCACCAACTAAACTCTTATGCGAACGTATATACAAACACTTGCTGTACCACCCATATTAAATCATTTTAGACCACTCCTCTGTCGTTATCCACTTAATCCATTATTTAGTTTGGTTAAATGAAATGGAAGGCAGGTTCCAATTGGAATTAAATCAGTCTGCCTCTCGACACTTGCAAGCCTCATTGATTGACGAAGCGGTAGACAGTCTAGCTCTGGCCAGGCTCTGTTGTAGTTGAAGCGGAGGATAGTCTGGCCGCTCACGCCTGATTGAACGTAAGTTGTGTTAAGACTGTAATTTCAAGGCCCATTAAAATTATGCGGAGACGCAAGTCTGTTATGCAAGAATATGTCTTCGTATACTATCTAAGGTCTTAGTTTTTTTCAAAATACATATTCCTTATGTTAAGATAAAGTTCTATAGAAGTGACTGCACTATGTAAACCGTAATGCAGTTGCGTGCATAAAGCTGTCGGCGTACGAAATGGAGTTGTTTGATCTGGAACTTTCCGGAGTTTGTAATTATAATGGTCTAGCAGTATGCTCATTGTTGACGACTATCACATTATATTTACCTTCGCATTTTAATCATTTTGAAATCACGAATATCTCAAATAAAATTTCACTGATGTTTACATGTACTGGTAACACATTTTGTGCGTAGTTTCATTGTAATAGTACACTTTTGAGAGTGGGTGTTCTCATTTTTCTAACAAACGTTTGGCCTTTCTTGCAGTGTGAATACTTTGACCACGGGTTTTTGTCGATATCTGAGTACTTAAAAGGCGTTTATAATGTAGTTCTGGGCTACATTGTTTGGTAAATTTGAAAATTTCATTGATTTTCACTTTGCTAATGTTTATTTATCGAAGAAGTAAATCGAAAACCACCTCAATAACATTTAAATTTAAAAGTACTGTTTGTTACAGGTGAGCTCATGTGTAAATGTCTCCTATTGTTATCTCGCATATAAATTCCGTGAAACGTCAACTGTTTGGTTCGTATTCCTTTCAAATTGAAATCGGCATTGACAGTACAATACAATCAAAGTGCGAGTGAGCACATTGTTAATCTCAATACGAATAACTAACCAGTAAAATACCTCTTTACTGAAATCAAATGGGGGATCAATTACCAATAAAGCCCATTAACTCTTGTTTCCATTTTGTAAATGCCAGAATGTCCGCAAATATCAAGGAAGCTTATGTTACCTAAAATGGGCCGTTAGTATTATTCGTTGTTTTGAAAAGGTGAGAGCTGGAGCGGACATGGTAATATCGAGTGACATTTCATTCCGAAGTTGCCCGGATATTTCTACTCGTATATCGGTTTTCGATGTAACGCGCTCGCCTGATAAATCTGGTCTTTAAAAGACATGCTGCTTCAGAATTGGTTTTATTATTTTGCAGAGAGGGACTGACATTGTGTTGTTCATAATACGTCAGCGCTTGAGACATAAATAAATTACATGTTATTTGATTATACTTTTGAACATTTGAAATTCAGCTGTGATACTACAATATAGTGTCACTGAATTTTGTGGCAAGTACCGGTAGGTAAATGTTTTCAGTATATGTGTGTTATTTTGTTTCAGTTATAATTCACGTATGCATGTATGTATTTTCTTGTGCTTAATATGGAATATCGATACTCATAAAAAGATTTTACTTTGGTCAAAAAGTTATACATCTTGTAATCACTATACGCTTTTGAAATGAGAATTTACCTTACAATATTTTTGCGAAAACTATTTTTTCATAGATTAATACCAAGCTTTTTGATTTTTATATTTTTATTTTGAGTCTAAACGTTCATTCTTTTTGCGGGAAATGAAATGTTTTAGAACATTTTTAAATAAAAAAACAACAAAACACAAACTTTCAAAGAATTTTAAAACATATTACTTTTGTCGGTTGTCTTGACTTCCAGTGACATAAAAATACAATTTCATGCTATCAGAGAAATATGGTGTTAAGTTTTATATATCTCCCTTTTTTGTGTCATAATGTATGGAACAAGTTGTTGTACCTGAATTCACTGAAGATGAAAACGAAGATCCGCTATAGTTACGTGCAACTCAAGTTTCATTTCCCTTATTGTTTGTAAAATCAAAGACGATTGCTACTGTTATGCCTCTTACTTGTCCATTTCTAGATAAGTAAAACATTTTGTTAAAATTTCAAGAATTATTACAAAAACTATGACATATATATATTATCATTGCATTATGCTAAGGAGTAAGGAGTAAAATGGTTTTGACAGAAAGAGCTGTACTGTAATTTGCACAAATATATACTAAGAATTCGACATTTGAATTGTATTTCACAACCGTGATTTTTAGCTATATTTATTAAGTGAAAGAAATGTATTTGTTCCTCCTTTACTATATATATTATGGATAGACTTTTAATATGTTCATAAGAAAATAGATGTATAATACATATATTTTCTTATTAACATATTAAAAGTCTATCCATAGAACATTTAAGTAGACTATAAGCGCAGTAGTAGTTACATAAACGAAACACAACCTATCCCGAACTATTTTCCATCCTGATGTCGGGTGGACAAACGGGCTTATACACATTTATCGTATATTCTCCAAGAGTGTGACTTTTTAAGTTATTTCTAAGAAACGTTATGAGCCTTGACATTTGAAATACCGTAAATAACATATTTTCTCTAACATATTTTCTCTTAAGATATTATACCAATCCTAGAACATGTGGTTGCTCTGGCATTTAAACATTTACATCGTTACCTCGCTTGCTTTCGTTTTTATTAAGAGCGTTGGTGTTAATTCATTTACGGTTTGTTAGACGATATCTTATCACCTTTAATACGTCTTGCTTGAGGCTTGATTTATATGAATTTACTGATGCGTAAGTGAACACCACAAGTGAAATTGAAGACGCACACTACAGCACGTTTAAGCATTAATTTATCTGAATGATAAAATCAGGTTAATTTTCAGTTACTTAAAAATGAGTTGCAAAAGATGTGTGTATCTCAAATGTAAAGTCCTTATCAACCAAAAATGTCAATGATGAACATATTCAATTTTTAATTCAATGACATTGAAATTATAGTAAAAGAAATGCTACTCGATACGTGGCTACATATCATATCATATAACATGTGCACACATAACGATGAGCTTTCAAATAATGAAAGGGCACTTTCTACAATGCGAAAAGTAAAACTAAAACCTACAGACACAAATCTGTGATTAATTTCCACGAAAAATATTTTTTTGTCAAATTTCTGTTTTATCTCCACAAATCACCCTTTAAACAATGCATATATTTATATAAAATACGGAATGCATGTACCATGAAGCTAAAATTGACATGTTTGGGCAATTCAAACATTTAACGCTAATATTTCCGTTAATATGGTCGCCGAAAGAATACGATTTTTTTTCATTTAGAAAGCTTGAAAGTTGAAAAGTTAAAGTTTAAAACGAACTTGAAAGTTCCATTTACTTAATAAGTCCTTTAACTTCGTTGGTTATTCAGCGTTTGTTTGCAAACTCGTGGGGAAGCATTGAGACATTCGCGCCAACGCTAAGGACTTTTTTATTTACTATATCGACAGGCTAGTCCCCACCGGCTACGGCTGTCAAAGGCAGGTCAGGCTGTCGTTAAATATCGTATAACTGTTAAACGATAAATCTTCTTGAGTAAAACATGTGTGGGTGTCGTTATATGATATATCCATGTACTGAGATGCTATAATCATTCGAAATAGGTTGTCATTTACGTTCCCGCTCTTTCCTAAATATCTGCAACCTACACAATGCGGTTTTCAGAGGCGTCTGCTAATTAACGTTGAAACCTCAAAGTCTTAGAGTAAGATTAATGTCCTTTTTTTTTGCTTAAAGTGCAAGTTTAAGTAATATTTATATTTGTCTATCTGCTCAAAATAGTTTTCATAAAATGATAACTGAAACAGGAAAAAGGTGGTTAGATGGTTACCTCAACAGTTACCAATGCCAACAAAGTTTGTGTTATGTTTGATGTCTTACTGCGTTGTGTCATGGCTTTGATCCTTGTTTCTTTAAACAATATCTTTTTCACATTTTAGTATACTAGGCTTGTCCGTGTAGATGTCATTGCCTTATTAGTAAGAGACTGTAGCGACTAGCTAAAGGACACTGATTATATGTATATATATATATATATATATATATATATATATATATATATATATATATATATATATATATATATATATATATATATATATATATATATATATATATATATATATATAAATTCCATTATTTTACCTAACATTGTCAAATCTAGCTTTACCGGGTTAATTGATGCATGTTAACAAACATTTATGGGCATAATATAAGTTTGTCTACTGGCCAAGTCCCTTTTTGAGTCAACCGATATCAGTTACAGCTTACTAATTTACTAACTTTAATGTACGGTGAATTTGAATAAAATAAGTCATCCCATTGGATACATAAACTTTAAAACACTGATGATGGATAAAACAAATTGTGAAAGAGTAGAAATAGTTTCCTTATAATATATACATTAATGTATCTTATAATTAACATCACACAGGCAAAGTAAGGGGGTTAGTGATTGACTCAATCACAAACTATAAATATGTACCTTTAAGATAAATCTTAGCAAACAAATGCCAGTCGGTGGTAACGTACCATTTTTAAAGTATATGTTACGCAATGAACACATGCTAGGAAACATCATACAAGTATTTTAATATTAAAACAATCAATAAACTGACGTAAATATTATAACCAACATTCAGTTATTTAATTGACAAAGCAAGATCACACGAGGATCAATGTTTTATGTTAGAGGTGCAATCGTGCGCGTTTGATACAAGAGGAATTTAATAAAATTGCATGTTAGGTAGTCATAAATTTAGGAGAGGACTGAGCGAGATTTATGGAGATGTATTTAATTGAAACATATAACGTTAATAAACCTGGCCTTTACAAATACTCATGGAAATATAAAGGTCATAATGTAATTTCCACATTCGCGAAAAAACAAAACCTTGAAACTTCACAAATTTATTGTGTCCATTTTCTTTCATAATTCGTAGTTCTATATAGATATATTTCGAATCGTTTTTTTATGAGCATTGATTTATATCACTATCAATTTCACAAGTGATTTTGAATGGCTCAGCTTCTACCTTATTCAATTTTTTAATATCAAACTTTCAAGGCAATATTGTTTATATGTAAAACATCAACACTCATACAATTTCAGTTTATCTTTTATGTCCATTAATCTTGAACAATTCTATTTGACATCTGTCTAAATAGAACGTTGGCTTTTTGGATTATATTCGGCATACTTTTTGTTATTTCAGAACATTGAACATGCCGCTCATCAAGAGGAAGCAAGCATTATCAATTGCATTGTTTTCACTGGTTACACTTCTGACAATCACCTTATCACTTGGCGATGCTGGACAAGAGGACAAGGACATAGTTAACCAATGTGACTTGGATGATGGTGTTGCAAACATTTGTATGCAGTGCTCAATGGTTCCAATTCAATTAGACATCTCATTGGACACCTGCTGTACCGACAAACACTCCTTTTTGTTCTGCGATGCATGTCTAAATGACAGACAAGCGTGCGAGAAACTTCTCAGCGAAATTCAAGAAGTAAGAGAATTCACTGAAGACCAGTCAGAACCAGGGGAAGAGTATTATTATGATGAAGACGTTGATGACAAAGATCAATCTGATGTCGATGATAACGATGCAAACAAAGAAAATATTAATGTATTTGATGAAGTTGATCCACAACTTGATGTTAGTAAGAGATTCGGACGGCTGTTTGTAAAAAGTCCTAAGCGTTTTGGAAGGGTCTTTTTTGGAAAAAGAAGTTGGGACGATGATTCTAATGAGATAAATTATGACAAAAGATACGGTCGAGTTTTCTTTGGTAAAAATCCAAAGTCTTATTTCGGCAAGAGGTCTGAATATTCAGATTCGCTACCTTACGACAACTTTGATAAAAGGTTCGGTAGGATTTTTATGGGACAAAAAGGTCATCGCCACAATTACTTTGGAAAGAGAAATTTTGATAACCTTGCACTGGACAACAGCGTTCCGGAGAAACGCTTCGGCCAGATATTCATGAACCGAGGTAAATCCTTATTTGGGAAGAGGAACAACGGAGACCAAAATGATTTAGATATGTTGGATGAAGAGTATGAAGGAAACGAGCAAAATGAGTATCCAGAAAAACGATATGGAAGAGTCTATCTCGGAGGTGGAAAGTTCTTGCTAGGGAAAAGAGGCGCACCGTATCCTTATAATTCAATTGGATATGAACATGAGTTATCACCTCTTGATGGCGAAAATAACGACTTGAACATGGACAAACGTTTTGGAAGGATTTATATGAACCGAATGAATTTATTTCAAAGGAGGCCTTCGCACAAACGGTACGGTCGTCTTTTCACTGGTTAGAGAGACTACAAAATGATTCGCTTCGAATGTGATTTAAGTAACTTAGTTTTTGTCCTACATTGAAGTTATATCTGTGCAAATATATTTGTACTATTCTTTCTACGTATGCCTGTCATTTTCCTTACGTAATCATTTAGTTTACTTGTCAAATGTTTTAAAGTATACACTCGTTCACAAAACATGAATACTCTATTTTAAGATCTAACTTTCATGATAATACTGAAATAGCTATATTGTCTGCCATTTTAAACTGTTTCAAACAGAACTGTGGTTACATCTTGCAGAATGTTAATTACGAACTTATATACTTTTTTATCAGTCCTATAATAAAATACTCAATGTTTATGTTTTTTTGTATAATTCATTGTACTCGTATGTTTCATTATATGCAATTTTCTATGTACACGGTATTATTTCATTTAAATGTTTGACAATATTCTGTTTGAGGTGAATACATTCTTTTATTCATAATATTAATATTTGTGACCAACCATTGCTCTGTATTATAGTTTTATTAAAAGAAGTAATCAACAAATGCTATTCATTGTACTATAAACAAACGTATATTGCATTATCTTGCCTCCAACTTGTATCTTTAGAGAAGGTAAAGTGTTTTATAAATGAAGGACAAAGTTTCAATCCAGCGGAAGAGACACTTTAAAATAAAAAGGTTCCAAGTGGTACATAATTTAGCATCTCCATTCAATTACGTTCTATGTTCATGTAGCGCCACATGTTTGTAAAATTAGTATTCTCAGTTTTAGTATATTTTGATATGACAGTACTCATCTACAGAGTCCACATTACATTTGACAATAAATTGATGAATGTCTGATAATTCATATTTGGTACATATTTCTGTTATTGGATTCCAAACACCAGCATCTAAAACTAGACACTTGCAACTCTAATTCTCCAAAGTATTTATCATAAAATTCAATAATATATCTAATGATATAGAGAGCTTAATTGATAAAATAATTGAATAAAATTATGAGTAGTATAGGTTTATATTTTCGTTTATCCATTAAGCTCAACATGAGCAGATTAGAAGTAGACAGCAATTTTATCATTTATTTATATAAGAATTGGCCCTTAAATTAACCCCTAAATCCGCATAATATAAAAATATAACTAGGTGACTTCATGTTAATCCGAGGACAACAGTATTGAGACCGAAGGATCGAGATCAATACTGCAGACTGAGGACGAATATTTCAACCAATATTGCATCACCTATTTGATAATGATCTTATATGTTAACCCTTCATTTAAAATATATTTCTCGATTTCTTAGTTTGCTTTAATAATTGTTGTATATACAGACGTTGTATCCCACTCATCTTGACGATGACGAAATAACTTACACTGAAGTTTGTTTATTTTCTGAATAAGTCAGATCGAATCGAATTGCGTATAAATTCGCCTCTTAATGAATAACTCTGTTCCTGTTATTATATAGATTCCACTTTCAGGGATAGAATCATTAACTTGCTAACCAAAAGTCTTTAGATACATGCACTTCAAATATAAAAGTATTTAAGTTAAAGAATCCTGGTGTCCGTTTCACTAGAAATTTTGGAGACATTTATTTCTTATCTTGGAGGTATTTTCAACAGTTGCCAAGAACTGTCTAGACTCAATCTTAGATACGAAATCGCTCGTAGGATTCATGACGCAACGGCCCCCGGATATTAAGGCAAATATGGAAAAATATATAAGAACAGCTTTAGATATTGGAAAACACATTAAAGGAAGGTATTACCTACTTATTTGAATAAAAAAGAACAAACACGTCAACAAGTCGTTTGATCAAATATTCGAAAGCTATTATAGACGATCTTTAAACTGCATTTACTACTCAATTTATCAAACTTGGAAAGAGAGTCCAGTAAATATATTAATTTCAATTAAGCATGCTGCACACATGCAAAATCCATAATTGATTTTCTGTATGATTTATAAATAATTATAAAAATGTCTGCCAATGATGAAAATGATAAAATTAATCCTAAGGGGAATTTGTCCTAATAATTAGTTTATCAAAATGTTGTCGCTTTATAATTTGTAAGACCGAAATCGACGGTATTTCCTGCAGTGCTTGACAGATCCGATATGAACGCTTCCATCCAAAA
The DNA here is from genome assembly GCF_026914265.1 of Mya arenaria. Taxonomy (NCBI): domain Eukaryota; kingdom Metazoa; phylum Mollusca; class Bivalvia; order Myida; family Myidae; genus Mya; species Mya arenaria. The sequence goes on along the minus strand of NC_069138.1, from coordinate 26,188,463 downwards.
ATGTCTTTGCGATAGTGTCATCACAAACTATTTTTGAGTGATATCGTATTCTTTTAATGATCCCAGAAACTAGCTGTAAACTTGGCGAGAATAAACGCCGAAATGATTGGTATTTAGAAAACTTGGTTCCACTTAATTTAAAGGCCTTAAGCTGAGGGAAGAATGACAAAAGCAAATTAAACTAAGTGACATTATGTAAAGAATAATCCAGACGTTCTATTCCTCTTCTTTAATTAATGTCACTTCAAACCTTTTCGCTACCACCGCGCAAAATAAACCAAGAGTTATATCCAATTAACTCCACATATTGTTTCGGTGATATAGTATGTGTTTCAAAATGTGTAATAAGATCTTCGGCTCATCTTTTAGGCGCTCTGTATATGCATACTGTCATCTGTGTGAGCTATTCAATCCTGTTTTATGTTTTAAGTCTGAAACTTGTCTAGTATTTTGCATCCAGCTAAATAATTGTCTAGTGGCAAGCATAAGTAAGAAATGCGAGTATGTAAGTTTGTCGAAACTAATAAGTTTAATAAAAGGAACCACGAACAAAGGAAAACATAAATAAAATTATTGCGCACATGCACTTTTTACACACATTGGATCGATTACTTTTGAGGTAACCACAGCAGTAGGAAAACGGATATAGAGAATAATTGTTTGTTTCTGTGTTAGATCGTTATATGTTTCACCGAGTGAGCGCCAACATTTATAATTCACAAGTTGCGTAGCCACGAGTGAAAAATTCACTTTAAGTGTTTACAAGGTGAAATAGATTGCGTTCTTGCACTGATTATTTTTCAATATGCTTAAAATTGGAATTAAAAGTCATTTAAATACACTTTTTAGAGATTTGAGATTAACTAGGGTCGGGATTTCAATTTATTGAGTAAGAGGGCCAATGACACTTGAATAAATAGTATTTTTAATGTTAATGGATGGAGGAGCGGGAATTCCGACCCGAAGACGAAAGGAGGCTTGGCTTATAACCGCCAAGGACCTGATATATTTATGCGGACCACATATATACAAAGGATACCTTATTGGCTTAGCTGAAACTTTATAATTACTCAAGTGGTTTATTGACGCATACGTCATGGGACGAAGGAATTTGAAGTTAACATCGAAAAGAATCTTTAAAATTATATTTGTAATAGATATTTATACTTTTGACCGTGCTTTCGTCGATATCTGTTTCTAAATTTGGTTGCACCAAACTGGAACTTCTGACGTAGCTTTAAGCTCTAGTTTGGCTCTTATTGATCATGACTTTACTTATTTTAATTCATATAAGGGCGAATCGAACATGCTAGTTCCAGCGTATCAGACGCAAATGTCTCCTGTCGTTATCGCGCATACAAAATCTGAGTAACATCAACTATATGTTCATTTTCCGTTATTGGCATTGTAATGCGATCAAGTCGCCAGTCAATCTTTCTAAATACAAATAACAAACAAAAGACCACTTTACATAAATCAGATGCCAATAAAGCCAGTTTACTCTTGTTTACGCTAAGTACATGCCAGAAATAACGCACGTCTGAAAACAACTATTGTTACCTGAAATGGGCCGATAGTATTATTGGGAATTTTAAAGGTGAAAACTGAAGGGGACTCGATAATGTCGAGAGCAATTTCACTTGTTTCATTATAAATTCAAGGCGAATATCGGCACTCATTGTATCGCGTTCGCCTGATAAATTTGTAAAGACATGATGCCTCTGAAATTATTCTATTCTTTGCAGAGAGGAACTGTCCATGCTTTGTTGATAGCATGACGTGGATATGAGAGAGACATTTGACACTATTTCAGAACGTTTTTTAGTCATATCGTTTCAATACCTTTGGTCATTTGTATACGCTTTTGTTGAAATGAAAAATGCTTTGTCAAAATCTAATACATTTATAACAGGGCTTTAAATATTCAAATAGTCAAAATATTCATTCTTGTTTTTTATGAATGTATTCAGATAAAAAGATACTTACACATATGTTATATTCGGAAGGTGCTGATATTAAAATCAGAATCAATGCGAAATTCAATTTCAAGCTATCAAACAACATGTTTTTTTAAGTATGATATATTCTCTCTCCTGTCTTAATATATATCACAAGTTGTAATGTTTGATTGCAGTCGTACAACTGTACACTAGTGAAGCTATATTATTCGTGTTATATAGAAGATTTTTCATATAATTTGTGAAATGGTGGAGGAAAGTACTGCTACTTGACTAGTTTTACTTTTTGTAAACAATTAACTAATCTGATGTAGGCATAAGAAATAAGTTTCTGATGTAGTTATCGTTTTAATCAACTGAGGTAGATTCTATGTCTTTGTATGTATAATTGTGGTTTAATGCCATAGATTGAAACTCATGTATACTAATGATTCGAATCATTTTGCAGAACAGTAATTGTTCAATTATGGTAGTTTAAGTGAAACAAAATTGTTTGGGCAGTCTCTAATGGGTATATATATTATTTTCAAGTAGTAAAAACATGTAGTCGGTTAAACGAGCGACAAACAAACATAAGGTTTTAGGCACAAAAATGCTTGAACACAAAACAAATATCCTCCAATACTTTCACTTATCTCTTTAAAATGGTACGAACTCTTACATTTAAGATACCGTAAATTACATATTTGCTCTGTATATATTATAACCACCATTGTAAATGTGGTCGCTCTGGTATAATAAATTGTTAAATCATTACCATCCCTTGCTTTCACTTTCATTAAGAGCATTGATGTCTCTTTTAGTATATCGTTACGCACAATTCGACAGATGATTCCTTGTTACCATTAATGTATCTTACTTAAGTTGTGGCGTGATTTATATCAATTTACTGCTGCGTAAGTGAACATCACATTAAGTGAAGCACGTGAATGTTATAATTATGCGAATTATTGTAGAGGTTAGAGAATGGCAGAAATCAACTGAAGTAAAGAAAGCTTTTTGATTACTTATAGTGGACGCTAAAGTAATAAATTATTGTGATAATTTATGAACTGTTACGTTTTTATCTTTAATGGCTACTACATATGAGCCGCGTCGTGCGATTTTGGGACTTCGGACATTTTTTGCATATTTTGAGGTTTTTCATTAGTAAGAAAGCAAAATAATTTCTGAAAACAAATATGTTTTCCGTTTTCAAAAATATGCACAAATAACTGAAATATACAGATTTAAAGTTCTTGGTCTTTTAATCCGCGTCGACAAGGAAGCGAGCGTCACGACGTTGGAATGACGTTGCTATATAAACAACATAACGTGCGATGGTTTTCAAGAAACAAGTCTTGTAAATGATTAACGTCAATTTTATTTTTTAGCTGACGTTCTTGTAATATGAATAAAAACTAAAATAAAATTTAAATATATTGTCGATGAAGTCTTAAATATTAAAAACAACTACATATCTAACAATGTGCTTTCAAAACCAAAATATACATGACAAGTTATGTAATAAATATATATACGTAACTAAGAAAGTATATTTCAAATAGCCGTTATCTCTAATCATTACGAAACAAATGTCTTTGAAATCAAACAAGCTGTCAAACTTTTCTTCGGGACACGTTGAATCACTGCACGCTGGTCGCATATACTGGCGTACGTGCATCCTTAGGTAACGCCGTCTTTCTGCAGTAAGACCGGCCGGCGTTACTGTGTTTGGCATTCCCTGGCTATAGTCAAAAGTGTAGTGCACATGCACTAGCTCCGGTCAGCTGAGCACCGGAACTGGACCAATGGCCCGGACGTGCGAGGACATTTCGTCTGCGGCTTCTTTTAGTGTCTCCCTGCACACCTCTCTTTCTCTACGTGCGACCTATAATCATATTTAAAACAAAAGCATTACTGATGTATTTATTAATAAAATATTCGTTTAACTGTTCAATTGCAGTATAGATTACGTTGTTTGCTTAAAATATTTCAATAAGCAATAAGTTATCTTACTTCATGTATGTAACAGAAGGACTTTTATTTCTTATAAAATAAATTGAGTTTAGAAATTTGATACTTGATTTAAACTTTATTTTTATTACCCTTGACAAGATTAGTTTTACTATTTAAACGTGAGATACATCCACATGCTCTAGGAACGCAGATGATGCATCCAACTTGTTCTGTTCTAGGACGGCGTCAACTATTTTCTTCCGTAGTAGTTCGCACGTTTGGCAAACATCGTCACGAGGACCACTTATCCTGATGTGTGGTACACATTGCCGCCATATGTCATTGAAGCTGGTGATGCCCAACTTTCTTGTACAGGCTTTATTGGCCTCTTCCTGATATGTTTTATGAAGGCCAAATTTTGTGTTGTCCGATGGTAAATAGATAGGCGCTTCACCATCGCTGCCCCTCGGAGCCGCAGGCTGAGGCAGACCATCTGTTTCTGCAGTCTTAAGAAGGAAGTTGACCACCAACTTAACATTGTCATATTTAATTGCATTGTGGCGCTTTCTCCCGGTGTTTCCATGCACTCTTGGAACGGGCCCATTTTCGTTCAGATGCTCCTGAATAGTTCTTAATGTTTTTAGTTTGAGATCGAATATCTCGGCAAAAGCTGACTTGCACACGTTTCGCCCATCGTAAACATATCTGTATCTTATTCTCTTTCTTTTTCCACTCTTAGTTTTTTCATGGGCAAATTTTTGCAAAGATCCCATAACGTATAACTCCTTTTCAGATTTTTTCCATTTCTCGCACTGAAAGTATATGATCTTGAATTCTGTCTAAATAAAACAGACTCATGCAGGTTGTTTTACACCTGCAGTCGTCGGTACTCATATCTTCATCCGGTGCTTGCATGCTTTCGTCATTGTCGACACACATGGAACCCGACAGAAAATCTTCTATCCTGGTATCCAGACGAGACAGCTCACCATCCTCATCCGTTCCCTCTACAACATCCCAACCAGTGTCTCCTCTCTGTGTTTCATCCCTGTCGTTGTGCTCGGGCGCAGATGTGGACTCACGTATTGAAATAGTTTCAATACTATAGGTTCCCAGGAGTGAGTCCAATTCCTAGTTTTGAAATAAAATATGTAAAATATAAGTACAAAGTTTAATAATAGAACACCTATATTATTCATGCAGCTCACAAATTAAAAACATATTTTATGGAAAAGACATGCACACAATTTGTCAAAAAAATAATCCACTCCTAAAAAATAAGTTACATATAGGTGTGAGTTTCTTTAAGAAAAAAAATACAAAAAAATTAAAATGCCGAATTGCGGAATGGTTCCGCGAACCTTTCATTAGACAATCCGACGCGCACCTACTGAGCTATTTCCCCGTCCCACAGAGTAAGGGTTTTAACACAGATATTAAATAATACTTCTAAATATAGTTTTTCAGCGTCGCTTATAGCAACTGAGCGTAAACAAAACTTTATTTCTTATTTCATCGCTGAATACTTATGGAACTAATACTTAACTTAGGTTTCAGAAGCTGATATTGTTTTCTGCATAAATTGTACATCTAAGCACTTTCATGATTTGCGTAAACTTTATTATTACTTCGATTTTGCCTCAGCGTAAAATAAGGAAATTGGACGCACTGATGCAGACGCCTTCAGCGGATTTTTCACGGAGATATTTTTATCATGTTTTTTATTAATTTATGTCCACTAAGATTTCAAAATAATTGCAAAATAAATTCAAAGATATTACTTACCTCGAATGGGTCCATTTCTTTTGCTCAATGTACAGTGCTCTTTCAATGCTCGATACGCTCGTTCATAAACCAATTCAAAACTTTTCGGCCACTTTCCGTCGAAAACAACCTCGGATGTATGCCGGTACATCAGATGAAGAAGTTCGTAAAAATCTAGACTGTCCAATCAGTCGTAATTCATATCAATTGACTTGAACTGAGGCTTTGGCCGAAGTAACATCATAAACTTTGAACACTTTGCCGGTAAATGTCTTTTTAAACATGTATTTAAATTCAAAATAGTCGCTGTCTTTCAACTAGTTGCTACAATCTCTCACTTACAATGTATACGTACTTGTATGAATGAGTGTTCCTGTTGTGCATTGGACAAGCCTGTTAGCCTAAAATATAACATGATCCTGTTAGTAAATACAAGGATCAAAGCCAAAGACGATATAACAAAACATCAATTATTACACTTATCAAACTGCGGCATTTGTAGAAGCTTGAGTAACCGTCCTACAAACCGTTGGACAAACTATAATTCTGAACACTAATTATGATTAAAAGAATTATATACATAGTTGAAATGATTTGTATCATTGTTGATTTTAATGAACTTAATACTTAAATTTAAACGACAACATTGCGAGGGCTAGTAGTTATTATCACAAATGTTCAATAGTTTGCTTTAAAACTTGCAGATATGAGTAATGAGAGTAATATTTTTAAAAATGCATTACATAACATGATGTGTGTTTTTTAATACTTTTTAACAGGCAAACGTATGTAGGTCGATTATTTACCGTATAAAACCATGTTAAGCAAAGAACACATGCTAAGTGATATGAAACCAATACTTAAACATTATATCAATCAATGAACTGGTGCAAACGTAATAAACAACATTGAGTTGTGATATTGACAAGTAAAGATCAAATGAAGATCACTTTGTTATATTACAGGTGCAATCGTGCACATTTGATACAGGACGCATTTATAAAAGTGTTGGTTAGGTAGTCATATTTATTTGGAGAGGACTGGGCGTAATGTTTAACAAAGCTTTCAATTAAAACAAATAATGAAACACATGTCTGTTACAGAATTTCATGGAAATCTAAAGGCCATTATCGCGAAAAGCAAACTCTAGGCTTTGAAAAGTGCGCATTATTCATGTATATGCATATTATTTGATCTTGATATCAAGATATATCGATTTGAGTAGCTATAAGCGTTATTGTGTATAACGGATTCGATAATTAAAACAATACTTTCTTCTTTATATATAATATATGCACACTAAATCATTTAAACATAATGTTTTATGCAAACTTTCCCGGAAATTCCATTTATATTTGTCTGTCTTTTGTCCTTTGTTTCACCTCTGACAACAACCATATCACTTCGTGGGAATGGACATGAAAACAAGGACTTATATATGTAATGTGACTTTGATGATGGTGTTGCAATTATTTGTATGCAGTGCTCATTTTTGGCATTTCAATTTGGCCTTTCCTTGAATACCTGTTGTTCAGACAGGCACGCGTTTTTATTCTGCGATGCATGCCTCAATGACAAACAAGCGTGCGAGAAACTTCTAGGCGAGATTCAAGAAGTCTCAAGCAGAGGAAGAGTTTTATTATGATGAAGACATTTCTGACAAAGATCAGTCTGATGTTGATGATGATATCTATGCAAACAAACACAATAACAATATACTTGAGAACTTGATGTTAGTAAGATATTTGGACGGCTGTTTGTTAAGCGTTGAAAGACTTTAGTACAATGTTAGTACAATGATGCTTTTTATTATGAAACTCAATGATCACACAGTTTTAAACCTTTTATTTCATAAGGCAGACTATATGTGATGCTCATAGTTTCAAACAATGACTGAATCGTATCTTTGAACAGATTATGCATTAGGTGCTCTGAATTGTATTCCTCCGTCTGCTGATAGAGTTGAGATCTCTTATCAAAGTACTTCGGGATTACCTATAAGTTCATTATTATTTGTTTTATTATTAAGTTTCCTCAAATTAATGCATACTTTGATAAGATTTATCTTTAACGTTTTTTCTTTATTTAGGATTGTAGGGATAAGAGTGAGGTTTGTGCACTTAAACTGGTTTAAACCCCCAGTAAATTAACATTTTACTGACCGTTCCAAGGCGGTACTTTAACAATCCTTGTTAAACATACCTAGTTTTTTAAATATAGTATGTATGAACTGTGCTGTTTATGGAGTTTTGTGCTGTTCTTCCCATGCTTCTTGTTTGTGAGTTTTTTTATGAAACCGGGTTATGTTTAAACCTTTTGCTACCGAGCTTTTTTCTGTAGATTTTCACATAAGTATTTATATGAACTGAATAAATTTATTTCAAAGGGAGTCTTATCACAAACGGTACGGACCTCATATCACTGGTTAGAGGGACTACAAAATTTGAGTTTGATTTTAGTTACTTAGTTATTGTTCAATATTGAAGTATTATCTGTGCATAAATATTTGATCCTCGTTTGTACGTTAGTCTGTCCTTTTCATAACGTAAGTAATATGTTTACTTGTAAAATGTTTTTAAGAATATACTCGTTCAAAACAATTACTATTTTTTTTAAATCCCATTCACATCAATCGGTACTCTGCCTCGTATGAATTCCAACTGTTCTAAGAAGTAAAGTATAATAACTTTTTTTCCTCTTATTTGAAGGTATAACACCCACTATTAAGCAATGTTGAATGTTCTGTTGAACTTGTTGAAATATAATACAGGTCATAGTTGCTTATCAAAAATAACGTAATGTAAATTATTCATTAGTATTAACGACACATAAGCGACACATTTTAGAATAATAAGATTTGCGAAAGACTATTTCCTCAAATTTCATTGATAAAAATAAGTACTCTGCTTGTTATACAATTCTACCTCCAAGCATTACTGTGGTTACATCTTGATGAATGTTTATTTCTAACTTTTATAATTTCTATCATTTATCAATACTATAACAACAATACTCAATTTATATTTATTGTGTTTTGTATCACTCTTTGTATCTTTCATTACATGCAATTTTCTATGTTGATATTTCATTGAAGGTTTTACAATATTCTGTTTGAAGTATTCCTAATATTAATATTTATGATCATGGTTCTGAATTATAGTTTTGAAAAAGAAACATATAACTAGTGTTTTAATGCGCTATAAACACATGCATATTACAGTTATCCTGCTTTTTAGCTGTAGCGTAAGAGAATGTATGGTGCTTTACACATTAAGGCTCAAGTTTCTCGAAACTAGTAAAAGATTTATGTGAAAATGTGAAACAAGAATCAAATTCTGGTTAGTTCATATAAATTTATTTCTTGACGCTATGTGAACAAAATGAATGGCCGATACAAGATTAAACAATATTAAGTTTATCTTAAATAACTTTTTGTGGAATTATTAAAGGAGTATTGTAACACCGACTTTATGAATGCGAGAAACATTGAAATGTTAAACAATGCTGAACTTTAAAGTTAAGTCAGTTATCGAATACTTTTTTCAGTATTTCTTTAACACTTGGGTTATATTTTTGCAATCTTTGTTCTCTGGTGATTTCGACTACCTTAAATGTGTATGCAGATGCACACTTTTGTTATAATTAGGTTTTTTAGATTTACTATGTTTTGTTATGTGTAGTCGGTAACACCGGGGTCATCTTTCAGGCACTTTGTATACACATTATGTTTATGTCTTCTGTGTAGGCTAATCAATGTTGTTTTATTTGCGAGTCCATTCTAAAAGTTGTCTAGTAGATTTCGTACGGCTTAATGTTTGTCTAGCGGTAAAAATAGGAAAGGATTGCGAGTATGTAAGCTTGTAGAAACTATAAAGTTTCATCAGAAGATCTTCGAAAAAATGGAAGAAAAACAGCATTTATTTAATTATTATATTATTGCGAACACGAACTGTTTTGGATACATTGGATCAATTACGTCTGAGGTAACCACATCAATTAAAAACGTATCTAACATTTATGCATACTTGTACTTTATATATATATAGGATCAATTACCTCGAGGTTACCACAATAATAGTAAAAAACATACATACTATAATTGCGCACATGCACTTTTGTAATTACATTGGATCGATAATTTCTGAGGTTACCACAACAATAGGAAAAACACATATATAACATTATTATGCACATGAAACTTCTGGGGTTACCAAAACAAAATGAAAAAAACATATATAACATAATTTCTTTCATGCTTTTCGATGAAATATGGGGTTTTATCAGTGAAATAACAACAGTGAAACTATCAATTTGATATTTTCAATGCAAAAAAGGAGTAAAAATATCAACTTTCAGAACTACTTTTAAAATCCTTTGTCGTAACTTCCCCTTGATGAATCAACAATGGCACAACAATTTCACAGTTTGAGCTTGGAACAATGAGGCGTGAACACTTCACTTTGAACCAGAACATTTTGGTAAAAAAATGTTAAAAATTTAAAGAAGAAATGTTCAATAAATTTAAATAAATAAATATTTGGACATTAATGACTTACCATTTATTACCGGTTATCCCGTTTTTTAAACGTTCTCTTCATCTTAAAGCTGATCGAATGTTCGAACATTTGCTTTCATACCAAACAAATTAAAGACGAAATCAACTGTTCGAACATAACTTTTTATCATCGTTCAAATGTATTTTGAACTGTTTGTCGTTGTTATACGTAAAACGAGCTTCCCGGAAAATCCACACAACTTAAAAATAATCTGATATTTTTTTTAACTCCACCCACGCCTCAAAATTTGTCAACAAAGTAGCGTGGGCATTCACTCTTTACCTGGAAAACAAACCTGTTTTCAAGCGAAACAGACTGGTAATGGCGGCGAAGTAATTTGGTTATGTATTCGTGCCCCGCTTAATATAAAAGTGTTTTCGTTATTTTTTGGAACATATTTGAACTTATAACACTTCATTGATTACTGATCATAAAAGATTTTCACTAAAAAAACGAGCGAATAATAAACTATAGCAATAAATAGCACAGAACTTTTCCTCAACAAACCGTAAATAGAAAAGTTGACAGCTATAATTTTGCGCAAGGGGCGCCTCACGGGTAACGGCGTAAATAACACCCATTTCAAAAAAGGGATTCATTAAAAAAAATATTAAAATAAAAAAAAACTCCGAAAAAAGCATAAAAAAACAGAAAGTTTGTTTATTTCAGTGTAAGATCGTATTTAATTTCATTCGTGATCATAGAAAAACTATATTTTCATTTTCTATGACACTCGTGAAATAAAACACTGAAATAAACAAATATCCTCTAAATCATTGCGCACAAAACTTTTGCGGATGCATTGGATCAATCACAACATAGGTTACCACAAGAATAGAATGTAATATATTATATGTATACGCACATCCACGTTTGTTAATGAATTGGATCAAATTACTAGAACTGAAAATGAGGTTCAAGACCTCAATTGCGTTTAAGACCATCAATTCGAATCGAAATATCCAGACGTAAACAATGAAGTGGCAACATGCGGTATCTGCAAATAATTCTAATATCGATACCTGGAAAACAAGTTAAGTTTATTTGTCCGTCGGAAGCTAAATCTTGTACAGACTTAAGTATTGATACCGTAACATAATAAAATGTTTAGTTTTGGTATATTGACGAAAATGTGCCCTATCTATGATCAATTTTAAGGCCAAATGAGTTTGAAGATTCTTAATGTAATAAATGGCATTTTCGAAAAGATCCGATACTCTGAAAAAAACAATTGTCTACATTAAGTTGGAGGGCTATTGTGTTATGTGTGAAACAATTAGTGGATATTGATGTGAGTCTGTTTATGGTAGACATACTTGAAACAAATCCCTTGATATTAACAAAAATGAACAAATCAAGATAAGCAGTCGCCAAAAATGTGTTTTGTATTTGAGTACGTCTTTAATAATCCCAAATGTTGCATAAAAATGCTTCAAATCTTTAATAGGGAAAACAACAGACGCATTAATACTCTTTATAATGATTTCGTATGCCCATTGATAGATGGTATCGATACAATTTGAGATTCGAGAATTCTGATCCGACGACACGTTCGGCAGACGTAAAAGAGGTTTGGCTTATCACCGCAAAGGTCCTGATTTTTTATCCGAATTACATATATGCAAATGATACCTTTTTTAACATAGCTGAAACTTAATAATTACTAAAGGTTAGTTTTGTTTATGAAGTTCTTGTACCGTTCACCAATAGCCGCTTGTAAAGTTGTTAACTGTCACCTAAGTCATGACACGCAGTAATTTGAGCTCAACATCGAAAATTCTCTTTAAAATTCTATTTGTTATAGAATTTATACTTTTGACCGTGCTTCTGTCGATATCTATTTATAAAATGGTTGCACCAATCTGGCATTTCCGACGTAGTTTTTAGCTCTGGTTCGGTTGAAATCAAGACATTATCGGTTCTGAATTTACCTATTTATATTAATCTAATCGAATCGAATACCGCCTCAATAACATTTACATATGCAATAACTGTAAGATCCAGCAGATCACAGGCGCAGATGTCTCCTAGCGTTATCGCGCATATAAATTCAGTGAAACATCAAGTATTTAATCATGTTCCGTTATTGGCATTGCAATGAAAACAAGCCGCAAGTCAATCTTTCTAAATACAAATAACAAACAAAAGACCACTTACCATAACTCAGCTTGGGAATCAACTACCTATGAATAACATTTTCTATTGTTTACTCTTGTTTACGCTGTGTAAATGCCAGAAAGAACGTACGTCTGAAAACTACTATTGTTAATGGGCCGATAGCATTAATGGTTATTTTAACGGTAAAAGCTTGAAGAGGACTCGATAATATTGAGTTTAATATCACTTCTTTCATTTTGCTTCTAGGCGAATGTCGGCGTTCATTGTATTGCGCGTGCCTGAAAATATTGTCTGGGAAAACATGATGGCTCTTAAATTATTCTACTATTTTACAGAGGGGAACTGTCCAGGGTTTGTTCATAGCATAACGTGGATATGGGAAAGGCATTTGACACTATTTCATTACGTTTTTAAGTCATATCGTTTCTATACCTTTTGTAATTTATATACTCTTTTGTTGAAATGAAAACCATCTTACAACAATGTTTTGCCAACATATTTATAGATGTAACATTGGGAAGGTCTGATATTGATATCGATATCAGGATCAATAAAAAAATTCAATTTCAAGCTATCAGAAAAAACGTTTTTAAGTATTATAAATCCTCTTTCCAGTCTTTATATATACATCATAAATTATTGTTTTTGAATTCTCAGCAGTTTAAACCGAAGCATTGTAAAAGTATTGAAGAATTGTTATAGTATTGATGTATCGGTAAAGTATCGTACAACTGAAAACTGATGAAGTTTTATTCTTCAACAAACATCTGATATAGAAGTTATTTCATGTTTGTTATTTTAAATGGTGGACGATATTATATGCAGATGCAGTTTATAATCGGTCGATATATTCTTAAAAAGTATGTAAAACATGTAGTTGTCCAAATAAGTGACAACCTATCCTCAGTTATTAAGCACAAAATGCTTCTACACAAAATATTAAATTCTCCAAGATCTCTTCAGAAATGTTACGAACATTTACAATTTCAGATACCGTAAATTACACTTTTTCTCTGTACATATTATAACCACCATTGTAAATGAGATCGCGTTGGTTTCACAAATTGTTAAATCATTACCATCACTTGCTTTAGCTTTCATTAAGAGCATTGACGTCTCTTTTAGTGTATATTTGATTCGTTCAACAGACAATTTCTTATTACCATTAATGTATCTTACTTGTGGCGTGATTTATATCAATTTTCTGCTGCGTAAGTGAACATCACAATTAGTGAAGTACGCGAATGTTATGTGCGAATTATTGTAGAGATTATAGAATGGTGGACATCGACTGAGGCTGCCCCTTTAGTAAATAAAGCTGTTTTTTTACTTATGAAAATACCTAGACTAATGCATTTCTATTCTTAAATTTGATGTACTGACATGTTTCACTCAATAACTTCTATAAACACATTTCGTCTCCTAAAAGAGCGTGCGACGCATTTAATTAATATGAATCATTTCAATTAAATGTGGAGTGAGTTTTGCACTCTATATTAAAATTTTACTTTCAAACAGAAATATACACTGCTGTAATTGAACATTATACCTATAAGTCCACCTATTCAAATTTGCCATTGTACCACATTCTCGTTGATAAACCCGTTCGGAACACAGTGGCCATTTTTCTATGTATGCCGCTACATCAGAAGAAGTAGAAGCAAAGAACAATATCCAAAATGTGGCTATAACAGACGCATAGCCCAGCATTTTAAGCATCAGCTTTTAACTATAATAATAACATCTTAATTTTAATTTTCCCTCTTAATATTTGTACTTTATCCTTAAGAATAAGATAAATACTTGCTTGATTATCTCGCTCAAACATATCTTTAAATATAGCACACATCTGCGTTTGAACATTGTTTGCTTTTCCTCATAAACAATGGGTCGTACATTTTCCAAATGTTATAACAGTATAATTGACACAACTGGTTTTGATCTACCACCTTTTAGCTATTAACTGCGACCCCTCTGAGAGTGAATGTAAATGTGTTCATTTATAAATACTACAACAACACACATAGAGATTATATTCAAAAAGTACAGGTCATGTTTGCCTGTTAGATATGTATTCCTGATTAAGCAAAAAGGTCAATGCCACTTGCACATTATTATGACACAAACATTGTTCCATTTCCATAGGAATATGATACTCATTACATAGCTTCATTTTATGTTCAAACAACCCATTGATGCTTTTAAATAATTGGACGGCCTTGCCTGATAATTGAACATTGGCACTTTAAAATTCCAAAATGTTAGTTAAAAACCTTTCTTGCTAAATATGCCAAATTAAGAAGTTTTCATGCGCTACTATCTGCTCAATACTATTTTTCAGTAATTTAAGGTACCAAACAGGTGAATAGTAAGATGTTAAAATGTAAATTGCACTTGATAGAATGCTGAGTTGTAGAACAATTCATAGAACGCTTACTCAAGCATATACCAATGACAAAAGTTAAAAAATTTATGATTGATGTCTTGTTGCGTTGTGTCTTCTTTGGCTTTTGTACTAGTATCTTTTATCAGGATCGTGCTTAGTTTTTTAGCTGCTATAAGATTGTCCCTGGATTTTCCATTATGTTTTTTGTAACGTATCTACAATAAACATCAGGAATTCTCAGTTTTACATTTAGATTGTAAAATAATTATAACATTGTAAATGAGAGATTGAAGCCGATAGTAGAAAAACAGCGAATTAGTTTAGATATGTGTTTGTTTAATTCCATTATCTTTTTAAACGGGGTCAAGTCCGGCTCTACCTGGGGATTGCTTTAATTTCCGGCTAAGTATTTAAAGTTACGTTTTTTTCTTGGGTCAAAGCCTCTGTTCAAGTGTAATTATTGATTTCTTTTTTGCATTGTGTTTTCTGTGGCTATGATCCTTGTATCATTTAACAGGATCTTATTTAGATTTTTGGCTATGAGGTTTGTCCCTGTAGTTTGCACTGTTTTATTACTATACTATCATCAATGTACAGCAGGAACACTGTTATACAATAATTCTAATTTACCAAATTGAATATACGGTGAATTTGAAAAAAAATTGCAGCCCCATTGGACAAACCATAATTTCGGACACTTTTACTAAATAAATTGACTAGATATAAAATGTGTTTAAAAATTCATTGTTGATTTAAAAGCACTTTATACTTTACATTGAACGAAAACATTAAGAGGGACACCGTTTTAAAAACATGTGTTACGTAATAAACACATACTAGGAAATACAAAACAAATTATTAATATTAAATGAATCCACAAAATGGCACAAATGTTACAACCAACATTTGGTTAATATATTGAAAAGGCGAGACGAGGATCAATATGTTATATCACAGGTGCAATCGTGAGCATTTGATACAAAAGACATTTAATTAAATTGCCTGTTAGGTAGTCATTAATTCTGGAGAGGACTGAACGTGCTTTTTGAAGATGTTTTTAAATTAAACATATACACGTGAATAAACCTGGCCGGGAAAGACACATATGGAAATCTAAAAGTCAGCATGACATTTTAGCAATCGTGATAAAACGAACCCTAGTCTGAAGCGTGCGCAAAATTTATGTATATACTTTGTTTCATATTTCATAATTCTTTATATGTATATTTCACAATCTTTTTTATATGCGTATCAATTTATATCCGTTATTGTTTTTAACTCATTCAGTTATTACAATAGTGCTTTCTTTTTTTTAAATATATTATATCCACATCAACACATTTACACTTCATGCTCTATGCAGCTAGTCTTGGAAGTCTTTTTGATATTTGTCTGTCTAGAACATTTGCTACTTAAATTGTATTTGGCATTTTTTTACAGATCATTGGACTTGCCTCTCATAAGGATAAGGCAAGCGTTATCAATTGCCTTATTGTCAATTGTTCCACTTCTGACAAAACACCCTATCACTTGGTAAGGAATGGAATGAGAACAATGACTATTTTAATCAATGTGACTTGGACGATGGTGTTGCAAGCATTGTATGCAGCGCTCTCCGTTTTTCAAATTTTAATTTGACAATTCCTTGAACACCTGTTCAAACAGACATGCACGTGTATGTTTTTTTTGATGCATTTTCATATGGCAGACAAGCGTGCGAGAACTTTCTGAGCGTGATTCAAGAAGTTAGAGAATTCACTGTAGACCAGTCTCACGAAGAGGAAGAGTAATATAGTGATGAAGACATGTACAACAAAGGTAAATCTGATGTTGGTCATATCGATGCAATCAATTACAATATCAATATATATTATAAAACTGATCCCAAATTTGAAGTAAGCAATTTAGACGTCTGTTTGTAAAACTCCTTGCCGTAAAAAAGCCATTTGTAAGGGTCTTTTTGGACAAAGGCTTTGTGACGATGATACGGATTAATTATAACCAAGTATACGGCCTTTTGATAAAAGGTATTCTTATGGGCCTCAAGTATTCGGATAAAATATTTTAGAAAGAGAAATGTTGAAATAAATCGAGTTAAAAACAAATCCAGAAAAACGGTTTGGTGAAATATTCACGAAACGAGATAAAATGTTGTTTAGAAAGAGGGACAGTCAAAACCAGGATAGTTCAGATATATTGGATATAGATTATGACGGGTACGAGCAAACCGGGTATCCAGTGAACGAGAAAAACCGTTATGTAAAATATTGCTTATTATTAACGTAACATTGTTATTTCAAAATAAATAAAAAGGGTGATTTGCGAAAGACTTTTTCCTAAAATGTCATTCATAAAAATGGGTACTTTGCCTGTAATAAACTTATACTGATTAACTAGGTTATCTTATGTTGGATGGAGGTCAATGCTGCTAACAGAGGACGAATAACTCGGCTGATATTGCCTATTGCACCACCTTATTTATTATTATTCAAAACACATTTCTCCATTTCTTAATCAACTTATATATTGATTATATATATATATACATCCATTATATTCCTATTATCTTAACGACGACCAAAAAAACTTATACTTAAATTCTCTTTTTTTCAGAGTAAGATCGGAACGGATTCGCCTCTTAACGATTAATACTGTTAATGTAATTATATTCCATATTGAGGAAGTATATCATTAACAGCAGTATATAATACAAACACAGTATTGCTAACCAAACCTCTTTAGAAACACGCAATTCAAATGAAAAAATATAGTTTTCTGAATTCTGAAATCATTTTCACTTGAATCCTATGAGAAATATCGTATCTTGCAGGAAATTTCAACAGTAGTAATGCATTGTCTGAAATAAATCTAAGGTACTAACTCGCAACGTAACTGCCCCCCGGCAATATAAGAAAAATATATATTAGAAATGTTTTTGAAAAAACACATTAAGGAAAGGAATGTATTTTTATGAACGAAAAAGAACACTTTAGGTCAACGAGTCATTTGGTTAAATATTCGAAAGCTATTGTAGACGATCTTTAAACTGCATTCACTACTTAATCTATTCAAACTTAATAAGAGAGTCCGGTGAATGTATTAATGTAAAATTATTATATTGCACAACTGCGAAGCCAATAATTAATTTCTTTGTATGTAGTATTATGATTATAATTGTGTTTTTAATGCGGAAAATGAAAGGATTAATTCTAAGGGGATTTCCCAAATAATTAGTTTATCAAACTGTTGTCGCTTAGTTATTTGTGATATCAAGAATAGACGTTATTTCGCGCAATTATTGATAAATCCGTTATGAATGCTCCTATTCAAAACAATGTTTGCGCTATTGTCTACACAAACTATTTTTTGAGTTGTATCGCGTAAAATAAAATGATCACAGAAGCTAGCTGGAAATCTTGCGAGTGTATACGCCAGAATGTATAGGTATTTATACAACAAAGGCCCTTAATTTTCAATTCAATTCAATTCAACATTTTATTGCATTAAACATATCAGACATGTTTATAGCAAAAAACAAAATACATACATGTGCAAGGCATGGATTTAGACACAAATTGTTTTAACAGAAGAGCAAATCATTTGTTTATGGATACAAACAACAAACAACATACTTATTAGTTTCTTAAGATGTTTGCATAGTATATAAATTTTGATAGATTAACTAGAGATTTATTTGAATTGTTAGATAACAAATAAATAAACTTTTGCTTTGTTGGCCACGTTTAATAATGTCTTTTAATATATTTGGCTCTTAAGTCTGCGTATTTCGGACATATTAGTAAAAAGTGATATTCATTTTCAATCATTCTTTGGTTGCAATAGATGCATAATCTTTGAGATCTAGGTGTTTTAACGTATCTACCACGTTCAATTTGTAGATCATGTGATGAAACTAAATTTTGACATTGCTTTTCTAAGTTTTGAATCTTTTACATCATAAAGGTAACTTTCTATCCGAAATGTATGTTTAAAAAGACAATATGTTTCAAGACGTCCTGAGTTATTTATAGATGAATACCAGCTTTGGTGATAATTATCTAGTATACGCTGTTTTATAACACTTAAATCGATAAACATATTAAACTGATTCTCCCAGAAATAGCCAAGCCCGTGTTCAAAGAGAATCTGTTTAACTCTGAATGCCCAGTTACATCCCTTATAGTTAAGTTCATTATTAGTATCGTTATTTAGCATATTATATGTTTTATATATTAAGAAGTTCTCGTTTAAATTAATTAATCTTATCCAGTACTTTATTAGTAGTATTTTTTTTCTTCTGTGTATTGACATCGGTATTCGACCAAGTTCACCATACAGAGCTTCACGATTGGTAAAGCGTCTCACATCTAATATTTTCCGACAAAAATTCAAGTCCAACATTTCTACATCCGGTCCCTCATGGTAGCCCCATACTTCTGCCCCATAATTTAGTGTTGGTAAAACAAGTGAGTCGAACAATTCAACCCTATTACTAACTGAAAGGTACAGATTATTGTAAACGACGAATAAATTATGGAGTGAAAACGATGCATGTTGGGCGCCTCTTTGTTGAGTGCGATTCCAGTTTCCATTTTTAAAAAAATGTACACCCAAATATTTGAATGAAGAGACAACATCGATCTTAGAGTTATATAAATAAAAGTCATATAACGTATGGCGACCATTTTCAAAAATCATAACTTTTGTTTTATTAACATTAAGACGCAAAACTCACGTGTTACAGTATCTTTCGATGTCATCTAACATTGATTGTAAGGTTTTAGGATCATTTGCAAAAACTACCGCGTCATCAGCGAATAATAACAGGTCATCAATTTCCAATATGCCATTTAAGTTGCTATTTATACTTTCTAAGATATCGTTTAGAAAGAAGAGACACAAAATGCTACTAGCCGGGTCCCCTTGTTTGACGCCTATGTTAGAATTAATTGGAGGAGACATCAATTCTGTATCTTATGTATGATTTGACAACAGAATACATAGATAGTAGGCTTTTTACAAACTTTGTACTTATATTCGAAGACAAGAGTTTTCTCCACAATAAAACCCTATCAATCCGGTCAAACATTTTCCCCCAGTCTAAAAATGCAAGATATAATTTATTCTTATTCGCAAGAGATTTTGTGATAAGGGCGTGTAATACAAATATGCAGTCAATTGTCGATTTATTGTTTTGGAAACCGAACTGGTTGTCAATAAGTGTATTATGTTTATCCGACCATTTTATTAGTCGATTTACAAGTAATTTTGAGTATATTTTCGATAATATGTTATTGAGCGTAATACATGAGGAAAGTTATCCTGATAATTAATATATCCAAAGCTTAGTCCAGAAAACACTTTATTTTACATTTAATTCCAAAGAAATCACGGAGCCTAAAATCCATGCCCCATACCTTAATTTAAAGGCAGTCAGTAAATAAAAATTATTTGACATTATGTATGGAATATTCCAGCGGTGCTATTTTTATTCTTTATTAATTGACACTTAAAACCTTTTCACTACTACCTCGACAAAAGAACGTAATTGTTACTACTTAACTCCACGAATTCTTTTCGGTGATATAGTTATGTATAAAATGTGTAATAAGATCTCCATCGGGCTCATCTTTCAAGTGCTCTGTATACACATAACGGTCTCGGTATAGGCTATTCAATATTGTATAATTTGCGAGAACAGTCTTAACCTTGTCTTGTATGTATTTTGCGTCCGGCTTAATTACTGTGTATTGGCAAGCATCGGTAAGGCTTGCGAGTATGTATTCTTGTCGAAACCAAGTTTCATCAAAGGATCAACGAAAACATATCTAACACTATTGCGCACTTTCACTTTGCGGATACATTGGATCGATTACTTCTGAGGTTACCACAACAATAGGATAAACATTATAAATAACATTGTGGTACACATGTAATTTTGTGGATACTTCGGTTCGACTTCTTCTGGGATTACCCCAACAATAGAAAACAAATATGTATCCTTATATTATTGCGCACATGCACTTTTGCGGATGCATTGAATCAATTACAATAGAGGTTAGCACAACAAGAGGAATACAATATAGTTTTGCGTACACACACTTTTTTTAATTCATTAGATCAAATTACTACAATTGATAATCAATATAAAAAGTTTGAAACAAGTTAGTCTCTTTTAAGTCATGATGACATTGATATGTATATATCTTTTTGCGGATATTGTTTAATGCAGATTTAAGAACCACTTCAATCGACATATACATGCGTAAAAAAGGAAGTGTAAAAGTGCCAGCATGCGATATCTGCAAATAATTGATACATGATAAACAAGTTCAGATAATTTGTCTGTAGAAAACGATAACTCGTATATACTAAAGAGGAAATACGGTAATAAGACAAATTGTTAAATTTTGTATATTGACGAAAATGTGTCCTTTTTACGATTATTTTTTGGTACAAATGAATGTGAAGGTTCTTAATGTAATAAATGGCTTTTCGTAAAAATCCGAAACTCCCAATAACAATTGACGTCTTTATTAAATTGGAGGACTATTTTGTAATGTGTGAAACAATTAGTGGATATTGATGTGATTCTGTTTGTGGTAGACATATTTGAAACAAATCCCTTGATATTCACAAAAATGAACAAATCAAGTTAAACAGTCGCCAAAAATGTGTTTTGTATTTGAGTACGTCTTCAATAATCCCCAAAGTTGCATAAAAATGATTCAAATCTTTAATAGGGAAAACATCAGACGCCTTTATACTCTTTACAATGATTTTATATGTCCATTTAATTCCAATACAACGACACTTTCGGCTGACGAAAAGGAGATTTTGATTATCACCGCCAAGGGTCATTTTTTTATCGAATCACATACATGCAAATGATATTTTTTGGCATAGCTGAAACTTGATAATAACTAAAGGTTAATGTTCTTATTGAAGTTCTTGTACTGTTCAACAATAGGCGCTTGTAAAGTTGTAAACTGTCACCAGCGTCATGACACGCAGTTATCTGAGGTCAACATTGAAAATTCTCTTTAAACTTATATTTGTCTTAGATATTTATACTTTTGACCGTGCTTCTGTCGATATCTGTATATAAAATGGTTGCACCAATGTGGCATTTCCGATGCAGTTTTGAGCTCTGGTTCGGTTGAAATCAAGACGTTATCGGTTCTGAATTTACCTATTTATATTAATCTAATCGAATCGAATACCGCCTCAATAACATTTACATATGCAATAACTGTTACTTCCAGCGGATCACAGGCGCAGATGTCTCCTAGCGTTATCGCGCATATAAATTCTGAGAAACATCAACTATTTAATCATTTTCCGTTATTGTCATTGCAATGAAATCAAGCCACAATTCATTTATCTAAATACAAATAACAAACAAAAGACCATTTAACACAAATCAGATGGGGAATCAGCTACTTATAAAGCCCATTTACTCTTGTTTACGCTGCGTAAATGCCAGAAAGAGCGCACGTGTGAAAACAACCATTGTTTACTGAAATGGGCCAATAGTATTGTAAGGTATCTTAAAGGTGAAAACTGAATAGGACTCGATAAAGACTCATTAAGAACATTGATGCCTCTTTTAGTGTATCTTCACGTATAGTTTAACAGACTATTTTTGATTACCATTAATTTATCTTACTTTTGGCGTGATTTATATCAATTTACTGCTGCGTAACTGAAATCAACAGAGTCTGCCCTTTTAGTAAATAAAGCTTTTGGTTTACTTATAAAAACACCTAGACTAATTCATTTCCATAATGATATTTAATGTATTGACATGTTTCACTCAAAAACTCATACAAACACTAGAATGCTGCACAATGCTAGTTTGTAAAGTTCAGTTAATTAAATGAATAAAACATTCATCATTTCTTTAACTGTTGGGTTCGATTTGTTTTTTATTTTGTTTGATGGTTAACATGCTGTTTTTTGGACAAAAGGTTCCGATAAAATTGTCGAAGAATCAAATAGCAAAAGGGTTCAGGTGTACAAGATAGTTCAATGTGTTAATTTCATTTTTAAATTACTACACTTTTTGGAGGACCCCCATGAAATAACTCAGCAAACGAGACATTGTAAAAAGGGGTCCAAAGCTTCATTAGATTACACGTAAAGCCTTCGTGCCACTAAGGATTCAATATACAGAAAAAAGTATATTATTACGATAGAGTCTCATATAATGCTTGATAAATTCCCGAGGTCCACACGATGCTTTAGTTAAAAGAAATGTTTGGGAAATACCAACCGAATTCCAAACTAGATCACAGACTCCCGTTACGCTTATACGGAAGATATGTACCTGAACAGTTGCCAAAATAGACTAAAGAAATAACAAGAGAAATACTAAACATTTCAAATGAAAATTAAAATAAAGATATTAAGTTTATTTTTCTAAAATAAATGTGATGCAAGTATTTTCGAATGAAAAATTATCAATGTTGTTAAGTGAGCTTAGTTTTGTGCGTAATTGGTTGATTGACATTATCACGTGATGTTATCAATGGGTTATCATGTCAAAACATATATAATATTGCATTTATAAAAGTCTTGGTGGTATATACGTGCATGTGTTGATTAACAATTTATTTTTCCTGACTTTAACGGCGTGGGACCGCATCAAAAACCAACATACTTTTTTACATTATAAAAGTGTGTTTTTTTTCAGCAACTTCAATATCATTAATGACGTGTGACCGCATATTTCGTAATGACGTAATGTGCGCTAAATTTAGATTAAACTATAATTTACTTCCGGTTTTGTTGCATTATGTAATTGCAATAAATGCATTTTTATGGGTGGGGGTTAAAATGAAAAAGGTTAAGGGCAGTAATTTGGATATACACAAAAGAAGTTTACATCACTAAACATAATGTGAATTTATAATTTTGCAAGATTATTGATAGAATAAGATTTCATAGAATCATTATATTTTGTTTGTTTTTTATACTTGGTAACTTATCTGCATATACAGTGGAACCTCACTAAACCGGATCTCCACAAAACCGGAATCCTCGGGATACCGGACTTTTTTCAGAGTCCCGATTTTCCCCTTCTATTTTCAATGTAAAATAATCCCCACAATACCGGAACCTCGGAATTCCGGATACCGGACAAAAAATTGAGAAAATTTGTTAGTTGTCAACGTAATTTTACCTCGCAAAACCGGACATATATTTGTTCAAACATGTCAAAATGATTTTGTGTATTAGGAATTCGCGAATCGCGTGTCACTTTGTTTTGACAGCCGGTGCGTCGTTAAATATTGCACCTTTGATGTTGTGATAACTCGATAATCGATAATGATGATTGCGCTGTGGATTGACTGCCGCGCGATAATCAAACGTTAATCAAACTTGTGAAAAGAAAATTGATTGAAACATTAATTTGTTTGTTGCAGAAAATAAAGAACTAGAAACGGTTATTAAGTGATCATTTTGGAGCGTTGTTTTATCTAAAGACATCTATGAGTGAATCAAATTAGAGCGGTGCGTTAATTAAACTATCAAACATACTTAACAAGCATTAAATTACGCGAGTTGTTTTATTTTTTTAGACTCGGAAAAAAGATGATAATAAATACGCAGAATTATGTTTATCACTTTTGCATGTGCTTTAATCATGTCTCAACCTCCGTCTAAAACTGTATAAACTGTATCTGTAATGTACATTGATATATAAATGAATATACATGTATACTCTATGCATTATTTCAAGTTACTTGAACAATCGTTGATGTAAAATAAATGTTATCTTTATGTGTTTTTATTTTATTCCAATTTCCAACTTCCCTTTAAAGGTTAACTCAGTTAATATTTTGAGTAAACTTACTCCGTACATCAAATCCTCACTAAACCGGAATCCTCACTAAACCGGAATCCTCACTAAACCGGAAATTTTGCCCAGTCCGGACCTTGTCCGGTTTAGTGAGTTTTCACTGTACAACCTTACATTTGTCAAATTTAAGAAAAATTATGATTATTTATTTTTGTTTTTTTTCTGCTATTGGATTCGGAAACTTTAATGAATCATTCATTGGTTTCCTGCACGTGCATTTAGGGCACTTGCAATTCTTACCCTCCGATGTTTTTGTCATAAAATTCAATAAGTCTTCTATGAAGTGAACTCAATCGATAGAATGTATACCAAAACAAATATAAAAAGTCCATTATTTTTATTTTCCACAATAAGCTCAAAATGAATTGTGCAGATTGGAAATATTCAGCAAGTTTATCGTTTATTCATAGAATAGTTGGCCCTACAATTAACCCCGATTACAAACTAATATCAAAACATTATTAACTATATGATTTCATGTTGGCCCGAAGGATGGTGGTCAATACTGCAGACAGAGGACGAATAACTCTACTAATATTGCATCACCTTATTGATGAAGGTCTTATTGATTACCTTTTATTTGAAACACATTTCTCCATTTCTTAGTTTACGTACTATAATTATCATAATACATACCCTGCATTCCTATCATTTTGACGACGACGAAAGAAACATCGCTAAAGTTTGTTTATTTTTAAAGTCAGTAAGATAGGATCGGAGTGCTTACAAATTCGCCTCTAAATGAATACCACGATTGCTATCATTTTGATATAAATTCCACCGTCAGGAAGTCAAACATTTATAGTAACTGATAACACGGTAAGTATATACATGTACGCCAGAATGTTTTGGTATTTAGAACAGACTGTCTCGTTAAATTTAAAGGCTTAAAGGTGGAAGTAAAATGAATAAAAAAGCGAATAACAACTCATTATGACATTTTTAAATATACTCGAGCGGTGTTATTCTTATAATTCTTTAGTTATTGTCATTTAAGACCTTTCCGCTCCCATCCCTCCAAACGAATTTAGAAATGGTTCCACTTAACTCTACAATTTCCTAGGCTATCCTCCGGCTGTTGCTTTATTCGCGAGACCATTTAGAAACTTGTATTTTGCGTCTTTCTTAATTATTGTATATTCATAAGCATTGAGTATGATTAAGAGTTTGCACGCTTGTCGAGACTATTCAATTATAACAGTGGTTACCACAACAATAGGAATTAAATAGATTTTATTATTGCACATATATACAATTGTAAGTACACTGGATCAATTCACTATAACAAATTAAGAAAAAAACTATGGAATTCTGAACAAGAGAGTTTCTCTTTATTTATTAAGTAATAACATCAATAGACCTTTTCGCGGATACCGTTTTTAACCGGATTTTGAGCAAAATCGTGGAAGGACTTTCCATTCGATTCGTTGTTTCCATGTGAAAAATTAAAAAGAAGTCTTTCCATTCGAATCGAATCCATGCAAGAAAACAAAGTGTAAAAAGCGACATGTATAACAATTATTAACTTAATATGCATTCCGCATACCGCTCCCGACAAATGTACAGAAACCTTATTAGACCAAATGTTAGGTTCGTATATTGTCGAGAACGTCCCATCTTCATGATTCATGTTCAGTGACGATTCTTCATGCAATTAAAGGCATTATAGACAAATACGATACTGCAAATTAAAAAATTGTCTTTATTTTATTACCCGACTATTTAGTAATGTGTGAAACCAATTAGTGAATGTCGATGTGGTTCTAATTATAAAACACAGTTTTGAAACCGATCTCTTGATAATTACAATAAGAACTAATCAAGATAATCAGTCGCCTGAAACAACATTGTTTTGTTTTTTATTTCAGAAACGCGATTTCTACACTCCAAACATTTGCACGTTTATCCAAGGCAGATCAGGAAATCCTACCCGAGAGTGCGTTCGGAAGACGATGAAGAGGCTTGCCGACTATGCTGTTACGCTGCGTGTCCAAGTGCCTGATTTTTAGATCCGACCAGCGTATACGTAAATTATACTTTTTTGCAGCTAAATGTCGTCATTGTCAGTGATTATGTTTTATAAAGTACGAAATAACGCCTGTATATTTAATGACTTACGATAACAGCATGGTGCGCAGTAATTTGAATTTAACATAAAATTTCCCGAGGAGAGTTGCACGCTTTTGAATTATTGTTATTATTATATAAATCCTACCAACAAATTTCCAGACACTGCAAGAAACGTGAAAAAGCATATCTGTTGAGAAGCATGTAAGAACATATTTTCAAGTACTATCGAAAGCCTAAGCTTTCTAGCTAACAGTATTTAAATTTTGACTTTAATTTCTATGTTCTTGAATGCTATTGGATGCAATTCTGTGATGAAAATTAGCTTGCCTGTTACACGTTCATATGGAAGATTGAACTTATAGTCTAGAACTATGCTCTTTGATGTCAATCAAGTTTGTAATTGCTTTTGTATTTTTAGCATCAAGCATATCTCTCTAGAAAGACCATCTTTAAATGCATGTACTAATAACTAATATTGTAGGTGTTTAGATATTGTAATGTGCCCGGGGTAACTTTCAAATGGATATAACCAAGATTATCCTCTTGGTCTTGCCAAATAATTTGCACATATCAATATTTTAATGATTGGAAAGTAAAAACAATTATCGTTAAACCAATGATTAATTAACAAAGATCACTAGCTATCTATCAACAACTGTTTCAAAGGCATATTAAAAGGACGGCTTCTTTTCATTACTTTTTTGCTAAGAAGGCGCTTTTCTATTATTGCTCGCGGGTTCATAGCTTATACCATCCTTAAATTTACAAATAAATTGTTCGGTGTAGACCCCTAGGGGATGAACATGAATAAATGCCACTAGAACAAAAAGTGTTAACCCCTAACAGAGATAATCAATTTATTAAACCTTGTTTTATCAACTTGTCTCACTCGCAGAAGACAGCACAATGGTGAATAAAATGGCATTGTGTAAGCTTAATTATACGCGCACTCGTGCCTTGCCCATTCGGCGAGTGCTCTGATAAGATTATTAGTCATTTTATGTTTTTTTAGCATAGTGCACGGATAGAATGTTACCCGGTTAGAGCTACCGTGGTTCTTTAACGTGCAATAGTGTATAGCGTGTGTCACACTGGACCCCCATTCAACGTCCCTCCCGGAAGACGATAAGTATTTATTTAGTGGTGCGGCGGGGAATCGAACCTGCGACCCCTGGTTTGACAGTCGAATGTGTTACCATTAGACCACGGATCTGCCACATGATGAGTAAAACGCGCCGGTTTGCTGTATTTATACTCACGATATTACGTGACCACATTGGACGGCCCTTACCCCTTGGATTAGTTTTTTTTAATGTGATCATAAAAGATCCTAACGTCTTTTTCCATAGAGGAATCACCTTATTTTCATAAGTTCAGAAATTAACTTTTTTAGTATGAATTGCTGTTTGCATTATGATAATTTACTTATATGTTGTGTCATTAACTGTCATTTTCATTGATAACTTTACTCCCTTCACTAGTTTCATAACCCACATTAGAAGTACAGATAAACTCAGTTTATTGGTAATAGAAGGCCACCGTCCCGAAAACGCAGTGCACATAAAAGCTCATTCAAGAAATAGTAGATCATAATTCTGACAAAATATACCCTTGTATGTATAAGATATTATATCAAAGTTATTCGTAGACGAGCAGTACGTATGATGGTAATAAAGATGTATTGCCTTAAGTCTGTACTTTAAAGACGTTTATAAATATCATATTCGCATAACAATATCTTTACT
The DNA here is from genome assembly GCF_026914265.1 of Mya arenaria. NCBI lineage: Eukaryota > Metazoa > Mollusca > Bivalvia > Myida > Myidae > Mya > Mya arenaria. The sequence continues at coordinate 26,160,063 of NC_069138.1, read as the reverse complement.
TTACGGAATATGTGTATCAATCGAACATAATTTATAAGTTCAGTACGAAGTCTTTTAGACAATTAAAAATCAAACATATTTTAACTATACAATTTAGGATTAAATTGACTCAGATACATATTTCTTGCCCCATCAATCCTTTTACATAAAAACTACATGAAATTCGTCCTCAACAACCTTCTCTGACAGTGCATAATCTTTCATTCCTGTGTATACCAGCATGGCGTCCCTTTTCCATTGACAATGTATGACTTGAGCATCTAAATTAAGTTGTTCCTTAATTAAAACGAAAAATCCATTTTAAGATATAGTTCTCCAGGAAGTGATTAAAAGTGCTCTGAGTAAAAATTAAAACAGATCATCTTATTCTATTTAAATGCAAATGAAATGATAAGTTTAAGATGATTTAAAATTAACGGTTTTCCAACAATTAAAAACGAAAGTGAAAGCAGTATTCTGGTTCGGTTTACGTTAATATCTAATCGATTTTGGTATTACTTATGTTTATTCATCTAAAAGGAAATAGAATACCGTCTTAGTACCATTTACAATTACTGCTTGTTCCAAGGGATCACAGACTCAAATTTCTCCTGTAGTTATCGCGCGTTTTAATTCCGAGAGTAATCACTTGGTTGTTCATTTCCCTTTTAAATGAACTCATGAGCATTTCAAAGACGTCAAGCCACTAGTGAGTTCAATGTCAATCGAATTTTCTAACAAAAGACCACTTAACTGAAATCAGATGGAGAATCAGTTACCCATCAAACCCATTCACTCTTGTTTACGCTGCATAAATGCCAGAAAGACAGCAACTTTGAAAAAACAAACACATTATTGTGCCCTGAATGTGGTCCATAGTATAATGGGGGCATTTTAAAGGTGAAACCTGAAGAAGACTCGGAAAAGTAGATTGCAATTTCATTTATATATTGTCATAACTTTTCTAGTTGCATATCGGTGCTCGATCAATAAATTGTGCTGGACTGATAAATCTGGTCTGCAAATACATACTGCCCTTGAAATTGTTTTATACTTTTGCAGAGACGGACTGATAATGTGTTGTTGAATACTTGAATATGAGAGAGATATTGGACACGTTTTGAACGTTTGCTATCCCACTCCTTTCTATTCATTCGTCCTCCGTATATAAGCTGTCGTTTAAATGCTTTCGAAAAAGTATTCTTATGTATCTAAAACATGTCTATAAATAATAAAATACATATTTCTTTATAATATTTTTTGATATATTATTTGATAAGATAAAACGTTACTCACACATGCGCAAAATTGATAATGTGCGGATATCGGTTTCCTTGACAACAATTAACTGCAGCTGAAACCGAAGTACGTACTACAAACATGTCGGAAAAAAATCTTTTATATGTTTTTTTCTAAAATGGTGGTCGGTGAATATTGCTACGGGACTGATTTATTGTAAACAATTAATGAATCTTGTAAAGGCTAAGGCAACCCTGAGAAACTTCATTTTTATTTTTCGCTATAATTCAAAGAATGACAAGTCAAGTATAAGTATGATTCGACAGTATATCCATATACATGTGTACAACTTGTAAAAGATGGATATATTCTACTGAAGTAGTAATAGTTCTTTATTTTATTCTCATTTTTTTCTCTTCTTTAAATTTATCTCTTTAGAAATGTAACGAACACTGACATTTAAGATATCACAAATTGCATAATTTCTCTGTTTTATATCAACCATTGTAAATTAGGGTCTCTCTGTCAGTAGATAATGTCAAATCATAAGCATCTCTAGATTTCGTTTTCAGTGAGAGCATTGATGTATAGTTTCGTGTACAATCATGCACGGTTCGACAAACAATATCTTGTTACCATTAATGCGTCTTATATGAATTGTTATTGATAACGAGAATGCATGGTTGGTGCCGAAATGGGGGAATTTTTACATGGCAAACGAGATTTTCACGCCTTTCCTGGCGACCTTAACCGAGCCAAGATGATATTTCTTAGAGAGCTAAATAAACATCCCTGATCTCGGCACCATCGAACTATTCAAATAATTCCGTTACTTTTTTATCTTTTATTTTTGACTTTTTACCAGGGACTCAACCACTTTGATTGTTTACTTTTACTGTGTTTTATGTGAGCAAAGAAAATAGTCACATGCTTTATAAAGATTTATTAACTCAGAGAGCAGATTTCCTTTTGGTTTCATCTTACAATAAATGGAATAAACAGTAGAAAATACATTAAAATATACAGTTTATCACAGTAATTATATCTACACACAAAAATATATAAGTCAACAGGTATGCATTCCAGCAAAGTTCACGCTTCAAAACGTCTAAATCAATATGTGAGCCTTTAACGCATTGTTCAAAAAAATATACTAGAGAGTAGTTTAGTGGTATAGGTGACCACCTCTCACCCAAGAGGTTGTGGGTTCAATTCTCACAAGGGGTACTTTCTCATGTCCTCTGAAGGACACAGTACTGGTTTCCGCCCTGGAAACGGACTCGAGAGTGATTTGATAAGCTCAGTTTACGTCACAATCGAGCTAAAATAAATTAGTATATACTAAGTTTACTAGTCAGAAACTGTTTTGCTGCATACTAAAAAGATGGCTCGCAGTGGCAGAACTGGTGGGTAGCGTCAATCAAAGCAGAGGTTGAAGTCCTTTGGTGTCTACACGGACTTAAGCCGGTGCTACCCTGACTAACTCAGGGATTTTGCTCTCACGAAGAACAAGAGAAGCAGTGTTTGAGGTAAATGTGTCAGGTTTCGGTTTCTTTTGGGTGTTTTGTCTGCATAAAAATTGTACAAAGCAACCGAATTACTGTCCTTGTCATCGGGGGTGCCCCATAACATAGAAACGGTTTGCCTTATATCAGTCAAATGCGCCCCGATCCTGGTTTTCGTCTGCCTCTCATTGAATGAAAGATATTCCGCCACACTGTAGTTACACTAAAATAGATTTACGCAGTTACTCATATTGATCAATAATTTAAAAAGTATACTTTTTATTACATATATTTCAGTGAAATATAGAATTGTATTGATGAAATATAACATTAACTATTTCTTCGTTGTTAGATCCAAATTATTTCGCTCGTGGTCACATTAAAGTGTATTTTCACTCGTGATCACATTAAAGCGTATTTTCACTCGTGATCACATGAAAGTGTATTTTCACTCGTGATCACATGAAAGTGTATTTTCACTCGTGATCACATAAAAGTGTATTTTCACTCGTGATCACATTTAAGTGTATTTTCACGAGTGGTGCAGATATTGCTTTCCGTGCTCATTCAGTGAATTTTTTTTAAGTGTTATACCGATTTCAACAAATATCCTCTATCCATAGTACATATGGGTTTATTTATTGATTTGTAATTAAAAGTAAAGATATGAAACCATTTATTACACATTTTACAGTAGATAAACTGTTCCTGTATTTCAATAAAAATACTTTATATGTACATATTGGCATCAGAGTTCAATTATCAGCGGCAACAATTGTAACAATTTATCTGCATCATTACACATATAATTAGTACAAACGAAATGACCTTTTTTTTTTAATCAATTGATGTCCATCAAAACGCGAAAACAAAAAGCCTTAGATTTCAGTATTCATTAGTTCCTCTTATTTGACGCGGACACAGTTTTTGAATCAAAGCATGTTTAGAAGGCTTTGTAGAGGGGTAGATACAAGTTGCCTTTTTCTGTACATAGTATTTATTTCTCCATCACTGATGGGCGAATACGCGTTTTGTTTGTTCCTTGTTCCTTGCTTTTTGAGTCATTTTGTTTTGCCTTAAGTGCATTTCTTTGTCAGGGTGTAGAATTTAGTTTCAGCTTTAGGCATTAACTTAACAGTATATTTGTGGACATTAATTTCTTTTAATGCTACTTATTAGGTTTCTTATGGACGAAGGCCCATAATCATCACTATCATTTCTTTTGATTCTTTTATTAAATTCATGTACTATTTTATGGATAATTTATAGATCTTAGGAATTACAATTAATTGCGAAAGCTGAGACGAAAGATGACAGCAATGAAAAGTTTTGGTAGTATTTACTGTTTATTACACGGTTAATCATTTTATTAATGTTTATGTACAAAAGCAGACAAAATCACGCTTTAAAAATTGAATAAGGTAAAAAATGTTAACCATGGAATTTGTTCAAACTATGTTATTACGTTGTGCCCTTATGTTTACCTGAATATTTAAGTAGTTTTTCGTGTTCTTAATATATATACGCGGCGCGTGCGTTTTTTTTAGGGATATCAACAAGTGCATCCGACGGGTCTTTATCCGACCTTATGTAGCTTGCTAGCTGGATAAATAAATTTACTGCTGCATAAGTGTACGCAAACGTTTAGTGCAGCAGTTGAAGGATTATTTAAGACGTAAGACTATGGTGGTAAACGCCCGAGGCACCTATTCATGTTCAATTTTTGTTAACTTCAAAGAACCTGAAAATTTAACTTAGTTTCATTCTGTTAAAAAAATGTACGGCATCTTTTACCTAATTACTGGTACTAAAACATATTTGGAATCAAGTGAGCGTAGGGAATATTTAGTTAAATGTGAAGCAAGTGAAACAAAATAAATTAAATGTTTTACTTGCAAACTCAAATTTAAATGTTTCACTTGCAAACTCAAATTAACAGTATTTTATTGACTACGATGACAGAAATATAAGCAAGAGGTTTCTCCAGGAAATAAACAGACTACAGTTTGGTATCCCCAGAGCAACGGTTTCTTACCTTTAGTTTTATCTCCACAAACAAACACTCTTTCAACTTTACCCTTAATATCATGAAAAACGTTATTAATTTTTAAGATTACTTGCGGCTACGTCAAGGAGCGTTATACATTAGGGGTAGATAAGTAGTGTTTACCCTAATAGCTCCTCAAATGGGCTCACAGAATTGTGATCTATGCCAGTATGCCTTTTTTAAATACGTTATTGCATACAAACGTCTGTAGGTCATTTATTTACCATTTCAAAACATGTGTTAAGCAATGAACACATGCCAGGAAATATAAAACATGTATTAGAATATTAAATTGATCAACAAACAGACTCAAATGGAATAACCAATGCTGAGTTATTACATTGACATGCCAAAATCTAAGGAGGATTCATATGTTATATTACAGGAACATTAAATGTGCATTTGATACAACAGGCATTAAATGAAATTGCTTGTAAGGTAGTCATAAAGTCTGGAGAGGAATGAGCGTGATTTGTAAAGAACCGTTTAATAAAGCCATGTTATGAAAATAAACCCTCGTCCCTTCAAACACTCGTGGAAATCGATTGCACCATTTAATGTGTCCAAGCGCGAAAAAAACAAACTTCTGCCTTAAAAAATCCTCCAAATTCATGTGTTCATTGTTCATAATCATAAAAAGATATATATCCCAATATTTTTATATGCGGATCGATATGAAATTATGAAACCTTGGCACTTGACAACAGCATTCTGGATAAACGGTTTGGCTGAGTATTCATACACAGAGGTAAAAGTTTATTTGGAAAGACAGGAAATGGGTTTAACGATGATTATGATATACACGTATATATAATATCAAATATGATATAAAGAATTTGACAAGTTCCAGTCAAATTTGTATCGGGAAAAACGATATGGAGTCTATCCCGAAGGTTTCTCGAAAGTTCTTGCTTGGGAAAAGATGCCGTATCCTTTTAATTCAATTGAATATTACCAACAGGTTTGACCTCTTGATGGAGAAAAAGGCGACTTGAACATGGACGAACTAGTTGATAGGCCTTCTTTTAATCAAATGAATGTATTTAAAAGGCGGACGTATCACAAAAAAGATCGCACGTTTTTCACTTGTTAGAGGAAAACAAAAATATTGATTCGCTTTCATTGTGATTTCAGTTATTTACTTTTTGGTCAACATTGAAGATTTATCTATGCATAAATATTTTTCCTTTGGTGTGCACTTGTTTCTGTCATATTCTTTACAAAACTGATTATTTGTTTTGTAACTGTTTCGAAATACATGCATATAAAAGACCCTTTTCAGAGAATTGAATATCTAAATTTAAGGTATTACACTCACTAAAAACAGCAATGGCTGTTTTGTTTAACTTGGTGACAACTCAAGTCATAATATACCGATGTTAATTGAAAGAGATTTCTTTTCTTATGCACGAAAATAACTTTATACAAATTATTTATTATTACTTTCTACACATTGCAATTTGAGAACAATTCGAGATATAGTGATTTGCGAAAGACTATTTCCTCAAAAGTAATTTATTCAAATCGGTATTCTGCCTTAAAAATGATCCAAGACGAACTGTGTCAATTTTGATCCTAAATAATTCTAACGAAATCATATTCTTACATTTATCAATATTTAAGGCGTATTCATGGTTTGTCTTTCATTTTATGCAGTTGTCACTGAACACCAGGATAGCTTTCATTTAAATGTTAAACCTTGTTTTGTTTAAAGTGAAAACATCCCTTTATTGATAATATTAATGTGTGTAAATACGTTTCTGTATTATAGTTTTAATGCATAAAAGTGAACAACAGGAGTGATTCATTGCACAACATGTCAGGCATAAACAAATGCATATAACAGTTATCTTGCCTCTAATTTGTAATTTATGGTGCTTTACTAGGCCCAAGTTTCTCGATAAGGATTAATGTGATTATATTAGAGGAACCGATATGCGAATTCAGGTTTTTCTCTTGATATTATGTAACAAAAAAGTGTGTGTACAATCATAGGAAGGTCTGTTTACATAGAAATAAATATTCAATACAGTTTAAACACAAGCAAATAATAACGTAGGAACAACTCTTCCTCTAAAGCAAGTTTTATGTGAATATATGACTGATGATATATATCCAGGGAATTTATGAATGAAATTTTGATTAATCTTTGTTCAGATGTGTTGCCTGTTTTGTTTTCTGGACTGGAACGATTTAAAAAAAAAACGTGCAAATGGTCAATGCTTGTTTTGTATATAAGACTTCATATATGACGTTATTTTTGTCATGTATATGAATGCTGAATTTCTAAATTTTACCATTGGATTCGGAACATAAATTCATTGGGTTTTTTTTTGCACAATCATGTAAGGCAAATCTTATCCTCCAGTGTTTTGAACATAACATTCAGTAGATATGTTTATGAAAATGTGACCTCAGTTGATAAAAAGTTCTATGCGTTTATAATAAATCTGTGTTAAATTTGTTGTGTGTTCTAAATTTATCTAAATAGATATTTGGGGGCGGCGTTTGGAACGGTCATTAAAATATGAAAACATAGGGCTGCTCTTTGTCTGATTTATTTAAGTAGAAGTGATTGTTACGATTCTTCATGAAATGGTTTTGGGAAAAATCCAATAGTCCCATTTAACAATTGTTGATAATAAATCGCGAGATTATTTCGTGAAACCAATTAGTGAATATTGATGTAATTCTGTTAATGGTAAACCAACTTGAAACAGATCCCTTGATATTTATAAAAGGAACAAATCAAGATGAACAGTCGCCAATTTTTTTTATTTTTTTTTCATATTGAAAACACGCTTTCTCCACTCCAAAACTTTGTGAAAATTTGTTTTCAGTATTATTAAGAGGAAAATAACACACGCAATTAAACTGGTTATGTTTTAAAAAATAAGGATAAAATGACATAAAATGCCTTTTAAACCCATTGCTATGGACTTATCAATTGATTATCTGCCGGAGAAATAAATGTCCACCTCTCATTCTTCAACTGTCCTTGTGTGTTTGGCCTTTTTGACAGTTGTTCTTGTCGTTAGATTGTTTCATCATACACTTCGACAAATCTGTTTCCTAAATAATGTTTGACAGTGCTCCGTCAGACGGCCGTTTGTCGAAAAGGTTTGTAGAAGTGTTTTAAGAAACTTAACTCTCAATTAAACTCTGGTAAAAAACAAAGGTGGAGCTCAGTAAGCGGCGTAGACTGCGCTGTGTTTCATTAAAAATGGTGAAGAAATATTGAAGTTATCTCTGTTTAAAGACTTCATTCGAAGCAAAATACGGCCTTCCGACGTAGCATTTATGACACCATTTATCACGTGGTATACACACACTGGGCATAGCGAAAACGTTATACTTCCTTAAATACTGACGTTGTTATAATGTTTTTTATATTATTTTCGAAACAGCGTGCGTGCGCGCGTGCGTGCGTGCGTTTGTGCGTGCGTGTGTGTGTGTCTTTACTGACTTAGACGTCATGTCGCAGTCAGTTTAAGTCAACATCAAATGTGTTTAATTTCAATAATTTAATGAAATATAGGAAGTATTTCGACCGTTATTAAAACACGACCATGGTCATTATTCTGTAAAAAAGTAATTTCTTTTCTGTAAGATATTGAGTTATGTCAAAGTCTGATTTTGACTTTACTTATGTTTATTCATCTTAGATTGAATCAAATATCGCCTCAATAACATTTGCATTTACAATGACTGCAATTTTCAGGGGATCAGAAACGCACATATCTCCTATTTTAATCGCACATATAAATTCCAACTTACATCATATGTTTGTTCATTTCCCTTTTAAATTAATCCTCCATTGACATTGCAATGCCATCAAACCGAAAATGAGTACAATGTCAATCAAAAAACAAATAACTAAAAAGAGATCACTTAACCCAAATCAGATGGGGAATCATTTACCCATATATATTTCTTTTACTTTTGTTTACGCTATGGAAATGCAAAAATAACCGCAAATCTGAAAACAACTAGTGTTTCTTACAATTTGCAGTTAGTATTATTTTATCTTATTATGTGTAAGCTGGAGAGGACACAGTACTTTCGAATATCATTTCTCTCATACAATGTCAGAAGGTTTCTATTTGTATACCGTAGTTTCATACATCGCGCTCGTCTGATAAATCTGGTCGGTAAAAGGCTTGACGCCTCTGAACTTGGTTTATCATTTTGCAGAGAGGCACAGAACATGTTTTGTTAATTGTATGATTGTGATATTAGAGGGATGTTAGTTACTTATTATTGCACATTTATTTAGAAAGGCTAGTGTCATTATCATTTTGAGATTCGTTACAAAAAATTCTTGCGGAATCAGTCCACATAATTATTTCAATACAGTCGGCATCTGAAATATCTGAAACGCACGCATAAATGAACAAACACGAACACGCACACGCACGCACACGCACGCGCAAGCACACACACACGCACACACACACAGACAAAATTGCCATCAGTATCAATGGAAAGATACAAATTCAATGTACTTGAGATATGTTTTAACTGTTATATATTCTCTTTCTTGTCTTATTATATAGTTTTTGATATTAGCGATCGAACAACTTAAAATTAAAGTTTAATTCCAGTGAAAACATAAATTTTGGGAACTTTACCTATTTCTGCTCCTCAAGACGCACTCTATGTCCGTCAAATGAGTCGTCAACTGATTCATTCTTTTAGAAGTCTTCGGTAGGAAAGGAACTTAAGATTTGAAATAGTTTTTTTAGTGGGTCATGCGTCGGTTATTGTGCATTCCCGCTTAGAAGGATAGAAATAACTGAACCAACACTATAATAAACAACTGTTATTACTTAGATATAGATGGCTTTATATAACAATACATTTTTGTGCACTCAGACAACACCATAATTCCGTAAACAAAACAAGTAAGTCACGTGCATTAGAGCGCGTTTTATATAAGTTTAATCCCAGACTTCTCTGTCGTTAGACATCTTATAACAGTTAAACGACAAATAAACTTGATATATAACATGGCTGTGTGGGTGTCGCTATAGACCCATTTCTGAACATAGTAATTATGATTCAAAATAGATTGCTCTTTAAGTTCCTAATGGTTCCTAAATCTTCACAACCTACACAATGCGGTTTTTGTGAATAGCATGACGTGGATATGAGAGAGTAATTTGACTTTATTTAATATTTATGTTAAAAACTACAGAAACAAGATCAGAAGCCAAAAGTTTAAGTCAAATCGTTTCTACCTTTAGTCAATTATATACGTTTTCGTTGAAAATGAAAATTTATATTTCAATAATGCTTTGCGAAATAAAAGTCTAATATTTATATAACTTGACTTTAGATTTTTCACTTGACATAATATTCATTCCTTGGAAAATACATTCGTTTTAAATACCTTAAGATAAAATGATACTTGCACGGATGTTACATGAGTAGGGTGCTGATACCGATATCAGGAGCAATACGAAACTCAATTTCAAAGCTATCAGAGAAACATGTTTGAAGTATTAGTATTTAGTATCCTCTCTCCTGTTTTGATATATATCACAATTTTTTGAATTCACTGCAGTTTTAACCGAAGTATCGTTATAGTACTATCTGAACATCGTTATAGTATCGTATAACTGAAAACTGATGTCTTATTCTTCCGAAAACATCTGATATAGAAGTTCTTTCATTTATTTTTGTAAAATGGTGGATGATTCTACTATTTCGTGACTACCGTTTTTAAACAATTACTTTCTTAAACTTACCGTTTTAATATGCCACGGGCAACAACTAAAGTAGAAACTATGCTTTGCTATGTATTATAGTTGGATAATGCCAAGGACTGCAACTCATGTATAGTTATGATTCGAATCATTTTGCAGAGCAATAATTGTCTAAATATGTAAGGTTGAATGAAAAGAGCTTTTGTGCAGTCTGTAATGGGTCGATTTATTCTTATAAAGTAGTTAAAACATGTAGTTGGTCAAACGAGCGACAATCTGTCTTCATTTATTTGGCACAACAATGCTTATATTTTATTTTAATTCTCCAAGATCTCTTCAGAAATGTCACGAACATTGACTTTTAAGATACCGTAAATTACATACGGTACACATTATATACACCATTGTAAATGTGATTGCGCTGGTTTTACAAATTGTTAAATCGTTACCATCTTTTGCTTTCGTTTTCATTAAGAGCATTGATGTCTCTTTAAGTGTTTCTTTATTAACAGTTCGACAGACAATTTCTTGTTACCATTAATCTATCGTACGAGTGGCGTGATTTATATCAATTTACTGCTGCGTAAGTGAACATGAGGATTATTGAAGCACGCGAATGCTATATGCGAATTATTGTAGAGATTATATAATGGTGGACATCAACTGAGGCTGCCCTTTTAGTAAATAAAGCTTTTTGTTTACTTGTAAATACACCTAGACTAATGCATTTTCATTATGATATTTAATGTATTGACATGGATCACTCAATAACTTCGACAAACACTAGAATGCTGCACAATTCTAGTCTGTAAAGTTCAGTTAATTAAATGAATAACAATTCATCATTTCTTTAACTGTTGGGATCGATTTCTTGTTTTTTATGGTTTACGTGCTGATTTCTGGACAAGAATGTTTTTGAAAAGAAGGTGTCAGTACAAGAAGGTACCGATAAAATTGTCAAAGAATCAAATTACAAAAGGCGTCCGATGTACAAGATAGTTCAATGTGTTATTTTCAGTTTTAAATTACTAAATTACTAAACTTTTTTTGAGGACCCTCATGAAATAACTCAGCAAACGAGACACTGCAAAAAGGGGTCCAAAGCCTTTGTTGATAACATTTAAGCCTCCGTGCCACTAAGGATTAAATAATCAGAAAAAGTTGAGTATATAACTATGATAGGGTATCATATAATGTCTGATAAATTCCCGAGGTCTACACGATGCTTTGGTAAAATGAAATGTTTGGGAAATACCAACGGAATTCCGAACTGGATCACTAACTCCCGTTATGCTAATGAGGAAGATAAGTATCTGAACCGAAATAGACTGAGGAATTAACTAGAGAAAAACTAAACATTTTCAAATGAAATCTCACATAAAGAAACTAAGTTCCTTTTTCTAAAGTAAATGTGATGCAAGTATTTTCGAATATAAAATTATCAATGTTGTTTAGTGAAAAATCGCACATTGGTAATCGCTCATGTTTCTTAAAAATGCACTTTAAGAATTGTTAAATCTAAAATACCAAATGTTTATAATTGCTCAAATAAAGTTTTGGAAGACCACAAACTTCATAAATACGTTAACAGCTTTGTTGTGCGTAATTGGTTAATTGACCTTATCACGTGATGTTATCATTGTATGGTAATCATGTCAAAGAATCTATATTATTGCATTTATGAAATTCTTGGTTGTCTATTAGTTCATATGTTGATTAACAAGTGTTATTTTTCCTGACTTGACCGGTGTGGGACCGCATCCCAAACCAACATACTTTTGTACATTATAAAAGGTTTTTTTCTGCAATTTCAATATCAATAATGATATAATAAATGTGTTCAGATGCCTCACCGGGAAAATATTTAAACCCAAAATGTCTTTAAAGCAACAGAGAATATTAGGCATTCAGAAGGTCACAATTCATAATGACGTAATGCGCGTTAAATTTAGATTTTACTATCAGTAACTTTCGCTTGTTGCATTTGTGATTGCACTAAATGCATTACATTTTTGAGGGGGGGCTTCGGGGATGTAAGAACAATTTTGATAAGATTAGTATTCATAAAATTATTACATTTTGTTATTTGTACTTGATAACTAATCTGCATATACAAACTTGCAATTCATACCCTCCAGTTTTTTTGTCATAAAATTCATCTTCTATGAAGACTGTGAACTCAATCGATAGAATGTATACAAAACAAAAAATATATAACAAGTTCATTATTTTTATTTTTCGCACTAAGCTCAACCTGAATTGTGCAGATTGGAAATATTCATCAATTTCTATCATTCATTCATAGACGAATTGGCCCTACAATTAACCCCGTTTTCAAACTTACATCAACAAATTATTAACTAGGGGATTTCATGTTGGTCCGAGGGCAAACAGTATTTGGCCCGAAGGATAAAGGTCAATGCTGCATACTGAGAAGGGATAACTCTGCTTAAATTGCATCACCTCAATAATGAAGATCTTATTGATTAGCTTTTATTTTAAAACACATTTCTCCATTTCTTATTTTACGTACTTATTATTATTATTATATATACCCTGCATTCCTATCATCTGGACGACGACAAAAGAGACATCGCTAAAGTTTGTTTACTTTCAAAGTCAGTAAGATAGGATCGGAGTGCTTATAAATTCGCCTCAAAATGAATACCACGATTGCTACCATTATGATATAAATTCCACCTTCAGGAAGTCAAACATTAATAGTTTCTGATAACACGGTAAGTATATGCATGTACGCCAGATTGTTTTGGTATTTAGAAAAAACTGTCTCGTTAAATTTAAAGGCTTTAAGGTGGAAGTAAAATGACTAAAAAAGGGAATAGCAACTCATTATGACATTTTGTAAAGAATACTCGAGCGGTGCTATTCTTATCATTCTGAAGTTATTGTCATTTAAGACCTTTCCGCTCCCATCCCTCCAAATGAATTTAGAAATGGTTCCACTTAACTCTACAATTTCTTGTCCGTGATATAATATGTCGTTTAACAAGATAAACACTCAGCTCATCTTCAGGCGTTCTGTAATCATTATATCTTCTGAGTAGGCTATCCTCAGGCTGTTGCTTTTTTCGCGAGACCATTTAGAAACTTGTATTTTGCGTCTTTCTTAATTATTGTATATTCATAAGCATTGAGTACGATTAAGAGTATTCATGCTTGTCGAGACCATTCAATTTAAAGAGTGGTTACCACAACAATAGGAAATAAATATATTTTATTATTGCGCATATGTTTGTGAGTACGTTGAACAATTCACTACAACAAATTAAGATCAAACCTATTTAATTTATACGTTTATCTTTCATTGATTAAAGAGTGACATCAACAAACCTTTCCGCGGAAAGGTTTTGAACCGGAGTTTGAAAAAAATCGTTAAAGGACTAGCCATTCGATTCGTTGTGTCCATGTCAAAAGTCAAAAAGAAGTGACCAATATCGCTTGAAAACTTTCCATTCGAATCGAATCCATGCAAAAAAACAAGGTGTAAAAAGCGACAACATGCGGTATTTGCTCAATAGGCTAAGTTTTGATACATGTATAACAAGAATTAACTTAATGTGCCTTCCGCATACTGTAACTTGATAAGACAAATGCACAAATACCTAATTAGTTAAAATGTAAGGTTCGTTTATTGTCGAAAATGACCCATCTGCATGATCCATTCTAAGTGACAATTCTTCATGCAATTAAAGGCATTTAGGAAATATACGATACTGCAAAATTCAAAATTGTCTTTATTTTATTGCCCAACTATTTCGTAATGTTTGATACCAAATAGTGAATTTGATGTTCTAATTTATAAAACTCAGATTTGAAACCGATCCCTTGATAATTACAATAAGAACTAATCAAGATAAACAGTCGCTTGAAATGTTTTTTGCTTTCAGAAGGGCGATTTCTGCCCACCCGATATTTGCAAAAAAAACATGCGTGTTGTCTTTAATGACCATCACCTCGAGGAATTAAGGCGAAACAGCTCTGAGTTATACATAAATACAAGTAGATTGGACACATTTCGTTTAATATTCGCAAACAGTATTGTGCATCAAAAGGGTTAACGTCCAAAAGGTAAAAATGAAAACAAAATACGATAAAGAGGAGTCTGACCGACCGATGTTGCTATTTCTCTTTATTTACAATTAAGTTAGAAAATAAACTTATTGATACCATCAACGGGTTTAGAGCATAATATCAGAGATCAAGAATTTTGGTTGCATACCGACCAATGTAGGAAATTGATCTATTTGAGTTTAACCAAGCTTGGTGTATCAACACACTTGGTATATGGGCCAAGGACACACCATTGTTGTGTAGTTCCGTACATGTTTATGCGAGGCAGATCAGGAAATCCAACACGAGAGCGCATTTTGAATACGATAACGAGGCTTGCCGAGTATGATGTCACGCTGCGTTTCCAAGTGTCTTATTTTTAAATCCGACCAGCATATACGTAAATGATGAAACGTGAAAAGGAATGTGTGTTATGCACATATTTTCATGTACTATCGCAAGACTTAGCTTTCTAGCTAACGACATTTGCGTTTGATATTTATGTCTAATATTGACGTTTAAGTCTATATATTAACTGAATACTTTTGGATACCATGCTGTGATTAAAATCAGCTTGCCTGTTACACATTCATATGGAATAGTGTACTTATAGTCTAGAAATATGCTTTTTGATGTTAATCAAAGAGCATATTTCGCACTTTAGGCGTTTTGAAATCACGCATATCTTTGCGACAGTTTGTATATACATGCACAAGTAACAAAAGGTGTAGGTGTTTCGATTGTGTCACGTCCCCGGGACTAACTTTCAAAAGGATATATACTAAATAAAAAGTTTCCTCTTGGATATTTTGCTAAATAATTTGCACATGTGAATATTTAAAATGATTGGAAAGTGAAAACAATTATCTTTAAATCAATGATTATTCCAACAAAATATGGAATTTAAACAGCTTTCCGATAACGTAATATTATCTTTCCTATTCAATATCACTAGTATTTTATTTAAACCCGTTTCAATGGTTAGTTTGGATTGAAGGTAAGTAGCTTTGAGATTTCTTTCATGACTTCGATATTATGGGGGCGGTTTTCAACCTTTCCCCTCTGGTTCATAGTTTATAGTCCCTAACGTCTTTATCCGTTGAGGAATAACCTTATAATTTCAAACTTGCAGAAAATCACTTTATTTTTTTTATAATTCGCTGCTTGCTGCATGATTAATATTATTCAACACTCAAACTTTCAATTTACTAACATGTTGTGTCATTAACGGTCATTTTTTATTGATAATTCTACTCCCTTCACTAGTTTTATACCCAATATTTAAAGTTAAGCAGACTCAAACTTTATTCGAGAGAAAAAGCCATCGGTTTTTAAATACAGCGTACCTTTAGCTCATAAAACAAATATAAAATCATAATTCTGACAAAGTATACACACATATTTACATGGAATAATATATTGCTAAGTTACCCGTAGACAGACAGTACGTATGCTGATAATAAAGCTTCACTTTAAAGACAGTTATAGAAATGAAACTCATAAAGCAGTCTCTTTACTGTGCATAATCGTGTGTATAGATTTAGCAGTAATGAAAAGTTCAGTACGACTTCTACTAGATAATTTAGCATTAAACATATCTTATCTGTTCAAGTTAGAGTTAAAGTGACTCAGATACATCTTCCTTGCCTCGTCAAACTTTTTACATTCAGAATATGGAATTCGTCAATCGACATTGCTATTTAAACAATAAGTGCGTAATCTTTCATCCCTTTGCTTACCCGTATGGCGTACCGTTACTACTGACAATTTATAACTTGAGCATCTAAACCTTTCCTTCCGTAAACAAGAAATCCATTTTAAGATTGACTACTATTTGCAGAATTGAATTAAAGTGCATTGAGTGATATATCACAAGCTACACAGAAGCTAAACAAATAATATCTTTTACTTAATATTTATGCAAAAACCTACAGAAACAAGCTCAGTAGCAAAACGTTTAAACATAAACCCGGTTAAATGACACTGGGAACGCCAAAGACATATAACATAAAATCACAAACAAGAAACATGGAAGAACAGCACAAAACTCCAAAAGCAGCACAGTTCAAACATACTGTATATAAAAAAAACTATGTATGTTTATCAAGGATTGTTAGGTACCGCCTTGGAACGGTCAGTAAAATGTAAATTTACTGGGGTGTTAAACCAGTTTGTGTGCACAACCTCACTCTTAATATTTAAATACTTGTGAAGCTTCCGTTTTTTTTAAAACTTATTTGCAAATGAAAAATAAGGGTTTAAGATGACGGATTTCAAACGCAAATGACTGTTTACAATTATAGCATAAACCTATGTTAACGCAGCATACAAAAGTTTAACGACATATTGCTCAGCTAAATTTCGAAACAACTGTTTTAAAATAAGTTTTAGAGTTGGTGTTTGTTTTCATTGGCACAATCATTTGGCTCGCTATAGCGGGCTTTTGTCGTCGATAAATGTCCTTTTAATTGTTGATATGATATTGTTTACAAAATATTGGGCTCTGGTTCGGTTCGAGATAATATCTGGTCGATTTCGAGTTTACATTATGTTTATTCAAATACAAATTATTGTGACCTAAATGTGGTCGATAGTATTATTGGGTAATAAAAGGTTAAAGCTGAAGAAGACTTGGAAAAGTACATTGCAATTTTATTTACATATTGTCATAACTTTTCTAGTTGCATATCGGTGCTCGATCGATAAATTGCGCTGGACTGATAAATCTGGTCTGCAAATACATAATGCCATTGAAATTGTTTTATTCTTTTGCAGAGAGGGACTGATAATGTTTTGTTGAATACTTGAATATGAGAGAGATATTGGACACTTTTTGAACGTTTGCTATCCCACTCCTTTCTATACATTCGTCATCCATATATAAGCTGTCGTTGAAATGCTTTTGAAAAAGTATTCTTATGTATCTAAAACATGTCTATAAATAATAAAATACATATTTCTTTATAATATTTTTTAATATATTATTTGATAAGATAAAACGTTACTCACACATGCGCAAAATGATAATATGCGGATATCGGTTTCCTTAACAGCAATTAACTGCAGTCGAAACCGAAGTACGTACTACAAACATGTCGGAAAGAAATCTTTTATATTATATGTTTTTTTTCTAAAATGGTGGTCGGTGACTATTGCTACGGGACTGATTTATTGCAAACAATTAATGAATCTTGTAAAGGCTTAGGCAACCCTGGGAAACTTCATTTTTATTTTTCGCTATAATTCAAAGAAAGACAAGTCAAGTAAAAGTATGATTCGACAGTATATCCATATACATGTGTACAACTTGTAATAGATGGATATATTCTACTGAAGTAGTAAAAGTTCTTTATACGAGCGACTATTCGAGCGCAAAGCATTGCCTTAAAAGACGCAAAGAGAGCTTTTATTCTCAAATATTTTCTCTTCTTTAGAAATGTAACGAACACTGACATTTAAGATACAACAAATTACATAATTTCTCTGTATTTTATCAGACATTGAATATTGGGGTCGCTCTGGCATTAAATCATGTCAAATTATAAGCATCTCTAGATTTCGTTTTCAGTGAGAACATTAAAGTATAGTTTCATGTACAATCATGCACGGTTCGACAGACAATATCTTATTACCATTAATGCGTCTTACTTTAGTTGTTATTGATAAAGAGAATGCATGGTTGGTGCCGAGATGAGGGAATTTTTACATGGCAAACGAGATTTTCACGCATTTCCTGGCGATCTTAACCGAGCCAAGATGCGATTTCTAAGAGAGCTAGATAAACATCCATAATCTCGGCGCCATCGAAATATTCAAATTATTCCGTTACTTTTTTATCCTTTACTTTTGACTTTTTACCAGGGACTCAACCACTTTGACTGTTTACTTTTACTATGTTTTATGTGGGCAAAGAAAACAGTCACATGCTTCATAAAGATTTATTAACTCAGATAGAGCAGATTTCTGTTTAGTTTCATCTTACAATGAATGTAATAAACAGTAGAAAATACATTAAAATATACAGTTCATCACAGTAATTATGTACACAAAAATATATGAGTCAACAGGTCTGCATTCCAGCAAAGTTCACGCTTCAAAACTTCAAAATCAATACGTGAGCCTTTTATGCATTGTTTATAAAAGTATACTAGAGAGTGGTTTATGGGTATAAGGTGACCGCCTCTCACCCAAGAGGTTGTGTGTTCAATTCCAACAAGGGGTACTTTCTCATGGCCTCTGAATGACACAGTACTGGTTTCTGCCCTGGAAACGGACTCGAGAGAGATTTGATAAGCTCAGCTTACGTCACAATCGAGCTAAAATAAATTAGTATATACTAAGTTTACTAGTCAGTGCATGGAAATATTTTTGGATATTAACTGCAGCTTCAGATGAGAATAGTGACTGCAGCATTGTTTCCTTTGAAAGACTACTGTTTTGCTGCATACTAGAAAGATGGCTCGCAGTGGCAGAACTTGTGGGTAGCGTCAATCAAAGCAGAGGTCGAAGTCCTTTGGTGTCTAAACGGACTTAAGCCGGTGCTATCCTGACTAACTCAGGGGTTTTGCTCTCACGAAGAACAAGAGAAGCAGTGTAATTGTGTCAGGTTTTGGTTTCTTTTGGGTGTTTTGTCTGCATAAAAATTGTTCAAAGCAACCGCATTACTGTCCTTGTCATCGGGGGTGCCCCATAACGTAGAAACGGTTTGCCTTATATCAGTCAAATGCGCCCCGATCCTGGTTGTCGTCTGACTCTCATTGAATGAAAGATATTCCGCCACACTGTAATTACAATAAAATAGATTTACGCAGTCCTACTCATATTGATCAATGATTTAAAAAGTATACTTTTAATAACATCTATTTCAGTGAAATATGAATTGTATTGATGAAATATAACATTAACTATTTCTTCGTTGTTAGATCCAAATTATTTCGCTCGTGTTCACATTAAAGTGTATTTTCACGAGTGGTGCAGATATTGCTTTCCTTGCTCATTCACTGAAATAAATTTAAGTGTTATACCGATTTCAACAAATATCCTTTATCCATAGAACATATGGATTTGTTTATTGATCTGTAACTAAAAGTTAAGATATGAAACCATTTATTACCCTTTTTCATTTTTAACTTTGTTTACACTTTTTAATAAATTTGAATTTGCAGATATTTTACAGTAAGATAAACTGTTCCTGTATTTCAATAAATAATACTTTCCCTGTACATATTGGCATAGTTCAAATCTCAGCGGCAACAATTGTAAAGATTTATCTGCATCCTTACACATTTAATTAGTACAAAATAAATGACTATTTTTTTAAAATAAATTGATGTCCATCAAAACGCGAAAACAAAAAGCCTTAGATTTCAGTATTCATTAGTTTCTCTTATTTGGTGAGGACACAGTTTTTGAATCAAAGCATGTTTAGAAGGCTTTGTAGAGGGGAAGATACAAGTTGCCTTTTTCTGTGCAAAGTATTTATTTTTCAATCACTGATGTGGGAACAGGCGTTTCGTTTGTTTTCCTTTCCTTGCATTTTGAGGTTCTTTAAGTGCATTTTCTGTCTGAGTGTTGAAATTACTTTCAGCTTTGGGCATCATGTTAACAGTATATTTGTGGTCTTTTAATTTCGTTTAATGCTACTTATGAGGTTTCTAACGGACGAATGCTCATAATCGTCTACATCATTTCTTCAAGGTTCTTTTATTAAATTCATTTACTGTTTTAAGGATAATTTATAGATCTTAGGAAATAGAAATTATTGCGGATGCTGAGACGAAAGATAACAACAATTAAAGTTTTGTTAGTATTTATTGCTTATTACACGGTTAATCATTTTATTAATGTTTATGTACAAAAGCAGAAAAAATCACGCTTTAAAAACTAGATGAGGTACAAAATGTTACCATGAAATTTGATTAAACTCTGTTATAACCTTGTGCCCTTATATTTACCTGAACATTTAAGTATTTTTGTGTACTTAATATTTATACGCAGGGCGTGCGGTTCTGTTAAGGATATCAACAAGTGTCTCGGACAGGCCTTTATCCGACCTTATGAAGGCGTGATAATTGAATAAATCAATTCACTCCTGCATATGTGAACACCACGTTTAGTGCAGCAGGCGAGGGACTATTGTAGAAGTTAGACTATGGTGGAAAACACCTGAGGCAGCAATTCATGTATGCAATGATTTCTTTTGTTAACTTCAAGAACACAAGAATGCAATTTACATTATTTCTGTTGAATTAAGGTCCTGGCATATTTTACCTTATTACTGCGTATTGGGGCTCTCTTACCCGACGAGCGTAAGACATATTTAGTTTAATGTGAACTAAGTGCCATAAAATCAATTATTTTTTTACTTGTAAACTCAAATTAACTGACTACGATGAAAGAAATATTGGCAAGAGGTTTCTGGAATCAAACAGACTACAAGGTGTGATTTATACAAAACAACGGATTTCTAACTGTTTTTCTCTAAAGACATAATCATTTTTCAGTTTTATCACCAAGAACAGTTTGTAACTCTAGCCCCTGAAAGGGGGACACCGAAGGAATTTTGATCTTTGCCAGTATGTCTTTTTTTAAATACGTTTTAGCATACACACGCCTGTAGGTCAATTGCTTACCATTTTAACGCATGTTATACGCAATTAACACATGCCAGGAAATATAAAACATATATTTAAATATCAAATTGATCAACCAACAAGCTTAAATGGAATAACCAATGCTGAGTTATGACATTGACATGGCAAATTGTAAGGAGGATCAATATGTTATATCACAGGAACATTAAATCTGCATTTGATACAACAGGCATTAAATGAAATTGCTTGTTAGGTAGTCATAAATTCTGGTGAGGAATAAGCGTGAATTGTAAAGAAGCGTTTAATAAAGCCATGTTATGAAATAGATCCTCGTCCCTTTAAACACTCTTGGAAATCGATTGCACCATTTAATTTGTCCAGGCACGAAAAAACAAACTTCTGCTTTAAAAATTCTCCAAATGAATGTGTTCATATTTCATCACCTTAAATAGATATATTTCCAATTTATTTATATGCACATTGATTTGAAATTATGAAACCTTGGTACCTGACAACAACATTCTGGAGAAACGGTTATGCTGAGTATACATTAACAGAGGTAAAAAAGCTATTTGGAAAGATAGGCAATGGGTTTTGAAGTACATGTATATTTAAAAGACCCTTTTCAGAGAATTGAATATCCAAATTTAAGGTATTACACTCACTATACAACAAAAATGGCTGTTTTGTTTATTTGGTGACAATTCCGTCATAATATACCTGTCAATTGAAAGAGTTTTCTTTTCTTTCGCACGGAAATAACTTTATACAAATTATTTATTATTACTTACGACACATTGCAATTGGAGAACAATTCGAGATATAGTGATTTGCGAAAGACTATTTCCTCAAAAGTCATTTATTTAAATCGGTATTCTGCCTTAAAAATGATCCAAGACGAACTGTGTCAATTTTGATCCTGAATAATTTCTAGTTTTAACTAAATCATATTCTTACATTTATCAATATTTAAGGCGTATTCATGGTTTGTCTTTCATTTTATGCAGTTCTCACTGAACACCAGGATAGCTTTCATTTAAATGTTAAACCTTGTTTTGTTTAAAGTGAAAACATCCCTTTATTGATAATGTTATTATGTGTGAATACGTTTCTGTATTATAGTTTTAATGAATAAAAGTGAACAGGAGTAATTCATTGCACAACATGTCAGGCATAAACAAATGCATATAACAGTTATCTTCCCTCTAATTTATAATTTGTGGTGCTATACTAGGCCCAAGTTTCTCCATAAGGATTAATGTGATTATGTTAGAGGAAACGATGTGCAAATTCAGGTTATTCTCTTGAAAAAAAATATGTGTGTATAATCATAGGAAGTCTGTTTACATAGAAAAAAATGTTCAATACAGTTTAAACACAATCGAATAATTACGTTGGAACAATTCTTCCTCTGAAACAAGTTTTATGTGAATATATGACTAATGATATATATCCAGGGAATTTATGAGTGAAATTAAAACATGTTAATGCTGATCAATGGTAAACTAGATTAATCATGATTAAATTAATTGAATAATCAGTGCAATATTTTGATTAATCTTGGTTCAGATGTGTTGCTTGTTTTGTTTTCTGGACTGGAACGATTTAAAAAAAAACAACGTGCAAACGGTCAATGCCTGTTTTGTATATAAGACTTCATATATGACGTTATTTTTGTATATGAATGCTGAAGTTTTAAATTTTACCATTGGATTCGGAACATAAATTCATTGGTGTTTTTTTGCACAATCATGTAAGGCAAATCTTATCCGCCAGTGTTTTGGGCATAACATTCAGTAGATATGTTTATGAAAATGTTACCTCAGATGATAAAAAGTTCAGAATTTGTTTGTATATATAGGTCCTGTTTTATCTCCAAAATAACCTCAACATGAATTGTGCAAAATAATGACACCATTTTCATTATTTATTCATCATACAAGTCTATGCGTTTATGATCAATCTGTCTTAAATTTAATTGTCTTTTGTTGTGTGTTCTATATTTATCTAAATAGACCACATCACATTTGGCACTGTATTTGAACATATATCTGACATATTAATTAGTTTATTGCACGTGCATCTGAGGTATTGCAAATATCATATGCCAGTGTGTGTTTGGTAAACAAGCAATACAATACTTTAATAGAAAATGATCTTATAGACAGTCCACACAACAATTAGGGAAATTTCGGAAAAATCTGGACAATGACATAAAACAGAAATACAATTAAACATTCACAAACAAGAAACAACGAAAAAAACACTATATATATAATATGTAAGACTATAAATTCTTGTTTGGAAAGGTCAGTAAAATATAAAAAACAACACTATAAGGCTGCTCTTTGTATGAATTTCCGTAAAAGTGATTGTTACGATTCTTCATGAAATGGTTTTGGGAAAAAAACAATAGTCCCACTTAACAATTGTTGAGAATAAATCGCGAGATTCTTTCGTGAAACCAATTAGTGAATATTGATGTAATTCTGCTAATGGTAAACAAACTTGAAACAGATCCCCTGATAGTTATAAAAGGAACAAATCAACATAAACAGTCGCCAAAAATGTTCTATTTTCATATTGAAAACACGCTTTCTTCACTCCAAAACTTTGCGAGAATTTGTTTTCAGTATTATTAAGAAGAAATAACACACGCAATTAAACTGGTTATTTTTATAAAAAAATAAGGATAAAATGACATAAAATGCCTTTTAAACCCATGGCTATGGACTTATCAATTGATTATCTGCCGGAGGAATAAATGTCCACATCTCATTCCTCAACTCTCCTGAATGTCTCTGTTAATTGTGTGTTTGACCTTTTCAACAGTTTTCCTTGTCGTTAGATTGTCTGGTTGTTAATATGTATAACTTTGTGGTAGTTGTTACGGGTATCTGGTTGATTGTCTGTTTTTCTTTATGAACTTATGCTTACTGTCATTTTCAATAATGAATAG
Source organism: Mya arenaria (assembly GCF_026914265.1). Lineage (NCBI taxonomy): Eukaryota > Metazoa > Mollusca > Bivalvia > Myida > Myidae > Mya > Mya arenaria. The sequence continues at coordinate 26,135,962 of NC_069138.1, read as the reverse complement.
TATGTTAACGTTAAAACGCAGATCGATAATAACGACCCGAGGGCACGTTTGGCACGTTCTGGCATAGCTAAAATTCAATATGTTATATTACAGGAACATTAAATGTGCATTTGATACAACAGGCATTAAATGAAATTACTTGTTAGGTAGTCATAAATTCTGGAGAGGAATGAGTGTGAATTGTAAAGAAGCGTTTAATAAAGCCATATTATGAAAATAAACCCTCGCCCCTTCAAACACTCGTGGAAATCGATGGCACCAATATAATTTGTTCAAACGCGAAAAATAACTTCTGCCTTAAAAATCCTCAAAATTAATGTGTTCATATTTCATAATCTTAAAAAGATATATTTCCCATTCTTTTTATTTGCGGATAAAATTGAAATTTTGAAACCTTGGCTCTTGACAGCTTTTTAGAGAAACGGTTCGGGTAAAACATAAACAGAGATAAAAATGTTATTTGGAAAGAGGGGCAATATATAATATTAAATATGGTATAAAGAAGTTAATAGGTACCAGCCAAATGACTATCGGGACAAACGATATGGAGTCTATCTCGAAGGTGTAAAGTTCTTGCTTAGGAAAAGAGACATACCGTATCCTTATTTTTCAATGGGATATTAACGACAGGTTAAACCTCTTCATGGAGGAAATAGCGACTTGAACATGGACAAACGAGTTGAAAGGATTTATTCTAATCAAATGAATTTATTCAAAAGGTGGCCGTATCACTTGTCAGAGGGAATACAAGAACATTCACTTCATTGTGAGTCAGTAATTCACTTATTGTCCAAATGAAGTTTTATCTATGCATACATACTTGTTCTATGGTGGGTACGTGTTTCTGTAATATTTGTTTTTTAAAACTGATTTATTTGTTTTTTAACTGTTTGAAGAACATTTATATAAATTTGAAAGACCCTATTCAGATAATTGAATACTTTAGTTTAAGGTATGACACTCACTTTAAAGAAACAATGGCTGTTATGCTTAACTTGGTGACATAATATAATATACCGATGTCATTTGAAAAAGGACAAAAAATATTTATTATTACTTACGACAATTCGGGAACAATTCAAGATACAGTGATTTGCGAAAGACTATATAATATAAAGTCATTCAATTTAATCGATATTCTGCCTTAAAAATGATTCAAGATGAACTGTGTCAATTTTAATCCTGAAGAATGTCTTTGTCTAACTATATCATATGCACCCATTCATCAATTTTCAAGGCATATTCATGTTGTGTTGTATAACTCATTGTATCTTTCATTTTATATGCAGTTGTCACTTAACACCAGGATAGTTTTCATTTAAATGTTTAACCTTGTTTTGTTTGAATTAAAATAATCCCTCTATTGATAATATAAATGTGTGTGAATACGTTTCTGTATTAAAGTTTTAATGAACAAAAGTAAAAAGAAGTGATTTATTGTGTCAGGCATAATCAAATCAACAATTATCTTGACTCTTATTTGGAATATATGGTGCTACAATTTATGGTGGTACGATAATTCAGGCCCAGATATGTCGTTAAGGATTTATGTGATATTGTAATAGGAAACGATATGCAAATTCAGGGTTTTTTGTGACAAAATGTATTATCAGTGAAAGGTCTATTTACAAAGAAATAAATGTTCAACACAGATTAAACACAATCGATTAATTACTTAAGAACAATACTTCCTCTTAACCATCATTTAGTTGAATTTTCGACTGATGAATTATATCCAGGAAATTTATGAATGAGATAAAAACATATTAATGCTGATCAATGGTAGGCTAGGTAGTTCAGCGGGTTAATTGAATAAAATTGCAATATTTCGGTAAATCTTGGTTAAGATGTGTTGCTTGTTATGTTTTCTGGACTGGAACGCTTAAAAAACGTACAATTGGTCAATGCTTGTTTTGTATACTTAACTGCATATATCATTTATTTTTGCTATGTTTATAAATGCTGAATTTCTGATAATTAATATTTGTTACAATTTTTGTTTGTTTGGATTCGGAACATATATATAATAAATTCATTGGTGTTTTTTGCACATTCATGTAAGGTAAATCTTATCCTCAAGTGATTTTGTCATAACATTCAGTATATATGTTTATGAAAATCTGATCTCAATTGATAAAAAAGTTTACAATTTGTTTGTATATATATATAGGTCTCTTTTTATCTCCAACATAACCTCAGCATGAAGTGTGCAAAACGTTGGCATCATTTTCGTTATGTATTCATCATACAAGTCTATGCGTTTATAATACATCTGTGTTAATTTTAATTTTCTTGTGTCGTGTGTTCTAATTTTATCTAAATAGACCACACCACATTTGTCAATTCATATTTGGAACATTTTTGGCATTGCATTAGAGCATATAGCTGATTCATTCATTAATGTAATGCATGTGCATCTGAGGAATCTGCAAAAATCTGTAGTCCAATGACATAGAACAGATAGACAATAAAACATTCACTAATCTGAAACACAGAACAACAACGCAAAAACAAAGAAACACAATACTTATATAATATTTAAAACTATTTGGGGGTGGCGTTTGGAACGGTCAGTAAAATATAAAAAAAGGGCTGCTCTTTGTCTGATTTGTTTAAGAAGAAGTGATTGTTTCGATTCTTCATCAAATGGATTTGGGAAAAATCCGAAAGTCACTCTTTACAATTGTTGAGACTAATCGCAAGATTATTTCGTAAAACCAATTAGTGAATATTGATATAATTGTGTTTATGGCAGACACACTTGAAATAGATCCCTTGATAATTATAAAAAGGAACAAATCAAGATAAACAGGCGCCAAAAATGGTTTTTACATTGACAACACGTTTTCTACACTCCACAGATTTGCGAGATTTTGTTTACAGTGTCAGTATGAGGAAATAACTCACGCAATTAAACTGGTTATGTTTATAAAATAAGGACAAAATGACATAAAATGCCTTTTATACCCATGCCTATGGACTTGTCAATTGATTATCTGCCGGAGGAATAAAGGCGAAATGTTTACTTAAAGTTAAAATACAACTAGATGGAACACATTTCCTTCCCTCCGTCGAAATATATAGTGCATCAGAAGGGGCAGCTTACAGAATGAAATAACAAGCGAAAAAAAACAAACGAAAAGAGGTGTTTGACCGACTGATGTAGTGAGATGCAAGTTATTGATTAAAATATTTAAAAATGAATATTTACACCTCAACTTCCATTCCTTAGATGAACGGTCTTTCGGCAATAGCGGTTATCATCTGATGAACGCAACAACTTCGGATATGTTTGGAACGCAATTCATCGCATAGCAATATACATGAAAATTGTTTATCTTATTATTGTTTGTACTGTGTCAGCAGGTCCCGTAAAATATAAATCAACATTTTAGAAGGTGTTAATTTATGATGTGTACAATTGAGTATTGCCATAACTGTTTAAATTTTACGTTAACAAGTGATATCAGGTGGTTGATCTTTTCCCGCGTGATTGTGACGTCATTTAATAACATGTTTCCGGTCGATCTATTTTGAGAATGGGCAAGAACGGATTACTGAAAGGCTTACTAAAATGAAATGAAGTTTTTTTTAACAATAAACAACTTGAATGAAATAATGAACTATTGGTGTAAATATAAGTAATAAATTGCGGGATTGATGCCACGTATAGAGTCTTTAGGACTCCACACACTTTTACCAGCCGAATTGCGTTCATATCCCCGATAATGACATCAATCCCGCAATTCATTTCTGAAATGGTTTTAATATATAAACAATATTCAAGAGCAAGTATATCATATCAATGTGGACAGTCGTTTGCTGTCACATGGTCCCTTGTTTGACCATGAAAACAGGTATAATTTTGTCGTCGAATTCCTCATAAAAATATATATATTTCAATATGGCGTCTTTACATAATTAAGCTTTCACTACTTTGATTATATTAAAATTTTACAGATTCATGTTATCTTTAAAACCGTTTTATCTTGCTAGAAATGTTTCAGCCTGTCACAGCTCTTTCTTTCGAAATTTTACATAGATAATCATTTGGAAGAAGATCTGAGTTTGTATTTTTTAAAAATGTTTTGCTTGTTTGTTACCAATTTTAGAACAATGATGCTTTCATTATGTAACTCAGACAGTTTTAAACCTTGTCTAGACTGTGTGTGATGCTCATAGTTTCAAACAATAACTGTATTATATCTTTTAAAAGTTTTTGCATTGGGTACTCTTAACTGTATTCCTTCGTCTGCAGATAGCGTCGGGATACAAGTACTTTGGGTATGCCTATTAATTTATAATTATTTGTGTTGCTCTTTAATTTCATAAAGGAAGTATTTCGACCCTCATAAAATCACGGCCCTGGTCATTATTCTGCAAAAAAGTAATTCCTTTTCTGCGAGATATTCAGTCATGTCAAGGCCTCCTCGAGTTTGACTTTACTTATGTTTATTCATCTTTTTGATTGAATCAATTATCGCCCCAATAACATTTACATTTCCAATGCCTGCAATTTTCAGGGGATCAGAGACGCAAATGTCTCATTTTGTAATCGCACATATATATTCCAAGTAACATCATATGTTTGTTCATTTCCCTTTTAAATTAATCCTCCATTGACATTGCAATGACATCAAGCCACAAGTGAGTGCAATGTCAATCAAAAAACAAATAACTAACAAAAGACCACTTAACTCAAATCAGATTGAAGATCAGTTACCCATAATGCTTATTTACTATTGTTGACGATGCGTAAACGCTAATTTGAAAACAACTATGGTTCCCAGCTGTTATTACAGTTAATATAATTGGCTATTTTTAAGGTGAACGCTTGAGAGGGTACTGTAGAATACCATTTCTCTCACGTAATGTCAGAAGGTTTCTATTTGTAAGCCGGTGTTCTATGCATCGCGCTCGCCTGATAAATCTGGTCTGTAAAAGGCTTGACGCCTCTGGACCTGGTTTATTATTTTGCAGAGGCACAGAGCATGTTTTGTTAATAATATGAATGCGATAATAGAGGGATGATAGTTACATGTTATTGCACAAACATTTAGAAGATTTTAAATTCTGTTTTGTTGTTGAAGGCTAGTGTCATAATCATTTTGAGATCCATTACACAATTCTTTTGCGGGAACAATCCCTTCAATAATTTCAATACAGTCGGCATCTGAAATATCTGAAACGCACACGCACACACAAACACACAACAACACCCAGACCCTTTCTTGTACAAACACACTGTGAGGGAGCAAAAACAATCACGTGACCACAAATGCGAACGACCACGGAGAAATTGAGACAAAACAAGACCTAGCCCATGGTACGACACATAATTTCCGCTTTCATGTGGTATACTGTCTGATATTCTTGGTGTCGTAGTTTCTGAGAACATTCAATAACAAATTTGGAATCGAGGATGCAGACGACCACACATTTTATATATTTTGCAAAAACAATGATAAAACGGCTAGTTTCACCTGGTATTTACGAAAAAACACTTATTAAAGCAAATATATACCATTTAGAGTACCTTTGCAAGGGGTATTGATGTTTTTGAAGGCAATATTAAAATATATCAAATTATGCGAACGACCACACTTGAGAATTTTAGGCGAACGACCACACTTTTTAAATTAATAGGAAGGGGTGTGCGAATCAATTCTCCGTGATGTCAATGTGTTTTCTTTTCGCAGGACATTTGTATACGCACAGGACGCACACCCGTAATCTTCTTGACAAATCCGACATGTCAACACCAGAATGTGCGGCATGCGTTTCGCGGCATTCGACCATTGTAAAGGAGATTATTGTCAATTAAGATGCTGATAGAAGTCACTTTAGGATGTGTGTCTAGAATGAAAAGAAGTACTAGGGCAATTTTCGGATGCCAAGATCTAACGTACATTTGATAGGGCTAAAACCCACCCAAATCCCATGACACCTATATATTTTAGTATGGCAATCATTCAACTTGTTAAAACACCAATTTTTGTATTATAAGATGAAGAAAACATACATTTCATTTATCTCATCCACACTATTTCAGGGACCGTATGTTCGATATACGTTCGACGAAAAGGAAGAAGAGTGGTACAGTATGTTTGGATCGAAATTCATTAAACAAAGGGGCACTGAGTGTCAGAAGGGAAAAGGCGAGGAGAAATGATTCAAAAACGTTAGTTACATCCTAAATGGGACTCCTAAACATTCAATGTTGACTATCGATATGATCACTGGGTAGTTCATTTATAGCCGGCGATTGACATGTGTAGTCATTACTCAATTACAATGTTGTTTCTGATTAAATATGTGTTGTGCCTTTATTCTTCATTGACACGTCACTTATATGGCAATAGTCAGTGTTATTATATGGCAATAGTAGTGAAGATTAATAAAATAAAACGTGATATTTGATAACGTTTACTGTCTTTATTTTAAAAATACAAACGAATCGCAGTAAACACTGAGTATAACTCACATCAATATGAAACAAAAAATGTCCGCATTTGTTTGTTAAACAAACGCATTTATAAGATTGATATAGCATTTAATACTGATCAGGCTGTTTACATGCAAAACTTAAACATACAAATGTAATCACAGAGCAAATCACAAAAAGGGAAATGAATCACCTACAATAATCTTTTATGCAAACCTATCGACACAAAACAATACAAGAATTTACTAATAAAGTTCTGAAAAACAAAAATCACAAAAAAATGAAATTAATCACAGTACAATGATCTTTTATAATAAGAGCTGTCACAGAGACAGCGCGCTCAACTGTTCCGTCGCTTTTAAGTTTAGATTGCAAAGTTTTGGTATTTATGCAAACCCTTAACCAGAATCTTTTATTCGAATAAAAAAGGGCCATAATTTAAATTTTATGCAAAATGGAGCTATTCTACTTGATTAATTAAGTATGTTTGATAGTTGGAAACGCCTGTCTGAAGTTTCAATGCAATACATGTTTTTGCTAAGATAATGAATTAAAGGTGCTAGGGTGAGTAGGATAGCTCTCGTTAGTCTTTGAATAATCGATCTAAAACCCATCGCCTCTGAAAATGCCTTCCTGGTTATGTACATACGGCGATTACTTTTCAAATACAAGATGTTGTTAGAAAATACAATAGGTTTTCTAATAAAATATGTGTTGTTTCATGCTGCCGCAGTGTTAAAATGTTCGAAAGGACCTTGCCACAGTATCTGCAGACCTGTGGTTGTCGACTCTCCATCTAAAAGATATACCATACCCATTAACAAATAGTATTTGAAGCTTTATTCGCACTCTTATCAAAATTAGATAAAAATGTGTGGTCGTTCGCGTAAAATTCTCGAGTGTGGTCGTTCGCATAATTTAATATTGTACGATTTCTTTCAAAAACATCATGTCGCTTTGAAAATATATTGTTAATGGTATATATTTACTGTTTATATATCTTTTTGTAAAGAACGAGTTGAAACTAGCCGATTTATCATTGTTTTTTGCAAAATAAACAAAATGTGTGGTCGTCTGCATCGCCGATTTCAATTTTTTTTTTGAATGTTCTCAAAAACTACAACATCAAGAATAAAAGACAGTTTACCATATGAAAGCAGAAATTATGTGGCGTATCATGGGCTAGGTCTTGTTTTAATTTGATTCCATTTAGTAAAGAAAATATACACAAACATACCTTTTGTTGTGTCAAGATCGCCGTGGTCGTACACATTTGTGGTGACGTCACAATTCTTACTCACTGACAGTGAAACATCAATTTTGGGGACTTTTTGCCAATTTCGACTCTTCAAGACGCTCAATATGTCCTTCAAATGAGTCCCCGATCGAAAACTGATTCATTATTTTAGAAGGTTTCGGTTGGAAAGGAACTTTAGATTTTGAATTAGTTTTATTGAGTGGTTAACGCGTCGATTATTGTGCATTCACGCTTGAAAGTATTGAAATAAGTGAGCCAACACTTAGATACAACTAAAAAATTGCTATTACTTAGATATAGACGCTTATATATAACAATAACTTTTAGCGGGCTCAGATTATACCACATTTCCCTAAGTAGGTCACGTGCATTAGCGCGCGTTTTATTTAAGTTTAATCCCAGATGTCTCTGTCGTTAGATATCTTATAACAGTTAAACCACAAATAAACTTGATATATAACATGGCTGTGTTGGCGTCGCTATATGAGACCCATTTCTGAACATAGTAATTATGATTCAAAATAGATTGTTCTTTAAGTTCCTACTGTTTCCTTAATATTCACAACCTGCACAATTTGGCTTCAGTAATGTCTGCTTATTAACATTTCGGAATTCGTAGATTTAACGGTAAGATTAGTGTCTTCTTATATTAAAGATCTCTCTTGATCAATGTCACAGTTTCAGATTTTTTCTCATTTTATCTGCTCAAGATTTTGTTTGGATTGCATGCTTTAAGGATTGTCCCTGTATTTTCCACTGCATTGTAAGTAAAGTATCATTAATGTACAGTAGGTATCCCCGTATGTAGAATACAATGGTAAACACCATAGACAATGCAGCTGAGATATTTTATTAAAAGTCCGGCTATACCGGGCGATAACTTACACATATTTACCGACTTAGTTTCACGTACCAAAAGAGTCAATCTGGGAGGTCGAAAGTTCTTGCTAGGGAAAAGAGACATACTGTAGCATTTAAGTTCGATTAGACGTATACAAGAGTTATCCTCTCTTGATGGAGAAATAGCAATTTGAACATTGACACACGCGTTGAAGGCATTACATGAACTGAATGAATTTATTTCAAAGGGGGGTCTTATCACAAACGGTACGGACGTTCACTAGTCAGAGTAGAGGAACTACAATACGTTTTGATTGCAATCTTAGTTACTAGCTTGCTGTCTAACAATAACATTCATTTGTGGGTAAATTTTAAGAGTGTTGTTAATCGTATGTCTTCTCTTTTCCTTGCAATATTTTTTGCTATCTTGCGAAAGGTTTTAAAGTATGTATTCAATAATACTTTGAATACTGGAATATGGGATATTACACCCATATGAAGCAACATTGGCGGCTATGTAAAACTCGGTAGCATATTATAAGGACATCATTTGGGGGCGTTTTGGTTGCTTTTCAAGAAACGTTATATAGGTTATTGATCTTTTTGTTCGACACCTATTTTGGTTTTTTAACACATTCGCTTTTAGTTTGCGCATACATTGGATCGATTTATATTTTTGATGATTAAGATAAAAGCTAGTTGCAAAACGTTACATTTTCGTCCAACTCTCCTTTCTCAACTGTTTACCGATTGCCCCCTCACTTTGGCTCCCGCTGATCATTACAGCGCTTGCCTGTACTTAGTAAAGCTACTTGGCTGTTGGGTCTACTACCAGGTTGCCAATTATGTTTTTTCTTTCACACGGTCTGGATCCCCTTGAAATGGATAGAAGCTCTTCTCCACAGGTTCTGTTTTCTTGTAGGTTCTCCCCTGGTTCAGCTCCTCCCTGGTTTTGTTTTTCATTCGCCTGTTTTACGACGCGTCAATCCTCGGTATGCTTCGGATGGCCGTACTGTTTGTATCTTCGCTCTTCAGAAGCATCCCACTTTTCCCAAGCTTTCTGGCCGTGTCACAAATCAGCAATGAGTCGTTTTTGGTAACTCTGCAAGCAGTTTACGAGGTGAGAGGCAGCTTTCTATTTCAGTTAGGTACCAAACACGTTAGCTTATCTTAATTGATTATAACAATAACATGAATAGACGTTTTACGGATACCATTTCTTGTTGACTTTTGGAGCAATATCGCCAAATGGCTATCCATTTCATTCAAAACCTCAAGGCGCAAGGACGAAGTGTAAAGAGCGGTAATAGCGAAAGAAAGAAAACTAGATATTGATACCTGTTAAACATTAATAAACATGATTTGTCTACCACAACCTCAGCCTTGTTTAGACTCAAGTACACGTACCACAGCACAACAAAATGTAACGCTAGGTATTATTATTTTTACCTCAAAATGTTTGGCGCATCAGGAAGGTTACGTACACACATGTAGAACAAAAACAGAAAACACTGCTCGATGACACTGTCTTTGAACGCCCGATGTTGTTATTTCTTTTGTTATTGTAAGTGACATGATTAAATGAATAACATGTGTGTGGCTGAAAGCATTAAGAAATGAATTTATTTTATATCAACACTTATAAAAAGCAAATATTTCGTATTCCTGTTGAGCGGTGGTTGTTGTCATATGTTGTTTTGTTTATTGTCTGTTTGGCCCTGGAAATAGGTATTTGTTGTCGTGTGTTTCTCCTATTGAGTGTCTGCTTGGCTTTATGGCCAGGCATATTTTGTCTCGTTTTTCTGTTCTTGAGTATCTGAATGGCTTTGTAGACAGGTTATTGTTGTCGTGTGTTTCTCTCATATATTATTTGTTTGGTAGTGTGGACATGTAATTTTTGTCGTGTGTTTGTATAAATGATAGCATGTTTGGCTTTATGGCCAGGCATATTTTGTCTCGTGTTCCTTTACTTGATTATCTGCTTGGTTTTATGACTAGGCGTATTTGACCCGTGTTTGTCTTCTTGATTACCTGTTTGGTTGTGTTTACAGTTGGTTTTGTGTTATGTGTCTCTCTTTTTGAATGTATGTTTCCCTCGATGGACAGGTTATTGTTGTCTTGTTTGTCTTTTGTTGCTCTTGCTATCGAATGTTTCATTCTTGATTACAAAGCAAATAAGTTTGTTTGAAAACATCGCATGTTTACACTAAAATTAAAAATAATCATTCAATTTCTTTCATTTGCCTGGTATCCAACTGAAGTTCTTGATCTTGCAATATCCTATTATACTCCTGTTAATAAGATGGTATCAATACCCTTTGGTTGATAACTAAACACACATAGTACGTGGGCCGATGACACAGGATTAGATGCATCTTTCAGGTTTATGCCAATCAGATCGAGGAATCCTACCCGAGTGCAAGTTTTGGAAGACAAAAGAGACGCTTACCGAATAAATGGTCACGCAGCGTGTCCGAGTGCCTGATTTTGCGATCCAAACCGCATCTAGGTAAATGATACATTTTCTTGCTTAGCCAGGACATATTAAGCTAAAGGTTAACGTTGAAGATGATGTTGTTGTAGGTTTCCCGAAATATCAAGTGTGTATATCTTTACTAACGTTAACGTCTAGTTGCGCAGCCAGTTATTTTCGACTTACTATTAACTAAGACACTTTTTATTTCTATGTTAGTGAATGCTTTTTGAGACAACGCTATGATGATAAAACAGGTTGCCTGCTTCACGTTTATTATAGATATAGTACTTTTGATTCGGCAGTATGATCTTTAATGTCAATCAAGTTATGATTGCTTCCGCATTTAAACGTTTTGACGTTTTAAAAAGATCACTTTTTAATTGATTGTACTGGTAACAAATTGTCAATGTGTTTTGATTAGTATGGAACAAAAGTAAGAGTGGCCGTTTGTTTTCAAACAAAACGTTTGACTCGACAAAGAGTTTGATCTTTTCAAGCTCGGGCTTTTGTCCTTAAATGGTAACACCAAACTGGCATTTTCTTTAGTTTTAGGGTCTGGTTCGGTTCATGTTTGTCCTCATCGATTTTGACTCTATTAATGTTTATTCCTCTTACCTGGAATATCGTCTCAATAAAATTTACATTTAAAATGACTGCAATTTCCAGGCGATCTCAGACTTACTTGTCTCCTATTGTAGTCCCGCATATAAATTCCGGGAAACATCATCTGTTTGTTGATTTCCCATTTCAATTAATAGGCATTGCAATGATAGTAAGCCGAAAGCGAGTACAATGCTATCTAAATACAAATAAATAACAAAATACCACTTAACTCAAATCAGATGGGGAACCAGTTATCCATAAAGCCCATTTGCTTTTGTTTACGCTGCGTAAATGCCAGAAAGTACGCAAACATTAATACAACTATTGTTACCTTAAATATGTGGTTAGTATAATTGGGTATATTAAGGTTAAAACTGGAGAGAACTTGGTAATATAGAGTGTCACTTAACGCCTGTATCGTCCGTATACCGGTGCTTGGCTTATCGCGCTTGCTAGATAAATCTAGTCTGTAAAGAAACGTTGACTCTGAAATTATTTTATTATTTTGCAGAGAGGGACTGACAAAATAATGTAAATAGCATGACTTTGATATGGGAGAGGTATTTAGAACGTTTGAACTAAGCTGTGTGGTTAAAGGCTAGTGTAACTTCCATATGAAAAGCATCGATAGCGAAATGTTTCTAATATACATCTGTTTAATTAAGTCGCAATTTAAAAAAAAATCGTTTGGAGTATATGAATGCATTTTCTTGTTTCAAATATTGAAAAGTGTTACTTCAATAAAGTCTTTATATTTTTCCTAAGCTTAAATCGTTTGTATACCTATTGTCATACATGTATGTATATACACGTTTGTCAATATTAAACAGTATCCTACAAAAATGCTTTGCAAATACAATTCTAATGGATTGATCACAGGACTTTAAAACAGGCGTAATATTAATTCTTCTACAAATATGTTTTCATTAAATATATTAAATTATAACGGTACTTATTTTACCTTGGTGGGGGTGCGGATTTCGTAGTCTAAGATTACCATTGATAGCATCAATAAGAAATTTCTAACTATCAAAGTAATGTGTTTACATATACTTTTTCTGTCTTAATATAATTATTTTATTAAAAAAGTCGTTTTAAAAGTACACTATACATAATTTAGTTTTCAAATGAGTAACAGTCGAACCCCGTTGGCTCGAACTCGCTTGGCTCGAATTACTCTTTGGTTCTGTCTTTACTGGATGTAATGGACCGATTTCTATAATCTGATAGGTAAGCATTCCCGCTTTGCTCGAATTTTTCGAGGCTCGAGGTATTTTCGCCGGTACCTGAGAGTTCGAGCCAACGGCTTTCGACTGTATTTTAGATACTAGTATCGAGATTATTTCTACGTTTAATTTATATTCATTAACCATGATTTTTTGTATCAATTACATTCTTGAAGAATGCCATATTAACGCTGCTGTGATAATATTGTATATTAAAGGGAGGAAATAAGCAAAATTTTATACCATGTTTATAGAGCAGTTTGTTTCTTGAATAACATAATGACAATATAAAAAAATTTATCAATGAAAAAACAGCAAAACAACTTTAAGCGTCAACATGAAACTATGTCAGTTGCATGTTTTTGTAATAGTGATGGATGGATTACCTGTATTCACTGGTGTTTCATTCTTCTACAAACATGTCATAAACATGTTTCTTGTTTGTGATTTTGTGTTCTATGTCTTAGGCATTTGACCATTGCCACTAGACCGGGTTTATGTTTAAACGTTTTGCTACTGAGCATGTTTCTGTAGCTTTTTGCATAAATACTTTCATTGAATTTGTGAAATTATGGTTGATGTATACTGCTACATGACTTATTCATTCGTTTGTTAACAATTAATATATTGAGCAAAGGCGTAAGAAACTATACCCTGTGTATTTATCGTTGTATTATGACAATGACCAAAACTCAAGTATTTCAATGGTTCAAATCATTTTACATACCAGTAATTGCCTATTTATTGATATTTAAGTGAAAGAAAGCTGTTTATAGTTCATATAATGGATGTATATATTTTTATTAAGTATTAATAGTTGTTAAAACGACGGACAACCTAACCTTTGCATGCTGAAATCGGAAGCACAAAAGTGCTTCTACACTAAAAGCTTTTATTCTCCGAGAGTTTCTCTTCTTGGAACTTTCTATAAAAAAATGTTACAAACATTGACATTTAAGATAGCAAATTACATATTTTCTCTTTACATATTATTCTTATAATTAAAAATGTGGTCGCTCTGGCATTAAAATATGTCAAACCATTATCATCCCTACAATTCGTTTTCATTAAGAGCATTTTCTTGTGTAAAATGATGCGGGTTTGACAGACAATATCTTGTCACCTTTATTGCATCTTTCTTGTGGCGTGAATAATATCGATGTACTGCTGCGTAAGAAAACAACACGTTTAGATTAGCACGTAAGGGAAACGTGCGAAATAATGTAGAAGTAAGACAAGGCTGGTTATCGAGTGAGGCAGAACTTAAAAGGCCTAGTTTAAGGAATGTTTGGCATGATGATCCCCTGCTGTGCATCTCCTGTTAATTGCACTGGTGTTACAGTAGGGGCCAATTTCCTGTGTATTCGTGTATTGGCTCACGGCCATTTAGGGTCCATTGTAATAATAAAACTTCCAAAATATCTCACAGCAGGATACTCAGATTGGAGATCTGATAAGCGGGATTAAGACAAGTACATTAAGATACATAAACAGAGGTTGTGTACAATACACAAGATTTTTTGGGGGGTTGGGGGAGGGGTGGGGGTATACTTATAGAAGGCTTAAACTAGGCCTTTAAGTTAAGGATCTATTTTGTTTGACTCGAAACACACTCGAATGTGATTTTTTACATTTTAAAAAAACAATTGGATAGAAAGCATACACACCTTAAACAGCTATTGTTATAATAAATGGCTAATTTAATGGTGGTTATATTTGAGCACCGGTCTAGCTGCACATTTTTCTCACCCTGTGATACGATAAACCAATGCACCGACATATTTTACTTAATTACTGCTACTTACACATATTGGGCCTTCTTGTTAACGGGCGTAGGTCAACATATCGTAAGATCTGGCATTTAAGTTAAATGGGAAGCAAATGTAATTTAATAAATAAAGTGTTCCACTTGAACTTTAAATGAATATTTCAAAGACTAAAGAAACAAAAAAAACTACTTTCGAAACTAGCTCCGAAAATAATTGGAAATACCAATTGTAAAAATCGATCTAACGATTCTCTCGTTGAGACTTTGGCCCAGAAATATTTGCCAAATGGAGTCCTTCGTTATATTCCTTAAATCTTATTGCAATCGTTATTTTGAATATCGTTCCTTATTAAGTAAAACATCAAAGCCATGCAAAAAAAATCAGAGTGTTTGTCATTTTCATTATGTTAAGCATGTAATCGAGTCGTCCGATAAATGTAATATTAGCCAGATATCCCTGAATATAAGCAGACTTAATACTGCGGTCTTCACATAGTGACAGTTTCTAAAGTTAATTTGATATTTTTTTCAAAAAGAAAGTGCTTACTGTCAATTTTCAGTTTTAACTTAATGAAGAACAACTTTCCACTATAATGCATATTGTGATATAAATAACGTTATTTCCGCTATAGCTTACTTGAGGCTTACGTTAAGATGCTTTTGAAAAATGGGATAAAATATTTAGTGTTTACGTCATGTCTCCGTCTTGCGATCACCAAACGAATTCTGATCCATGCCGATATGCGTTTTAAAATAATAAATCACACACAAACGTCTGTAAGTCCATTGCTTTCCATTAAAAGGCACGTGCTATGCAATGAACACATACAAGATATTATAAAAGAAATTATCTAACATTATTTCAATCAATAAACTAGCGTGAATCTTATCTAAAGCATTGAATTATTATATTGACATGGCAAGATCAAAGGATGATCAATATGTTATATGACAGATGCATATTATAAAATTGTATGTTATGAAGTCATAAATATTGGAGAGATGTGAGCTAGATTGATGGAGATGCGTTTAATTGAAATATATAACGGTAATAAGCCTTGCCATTTCAGGCATTTATGATATCTAATGGTCATCATGTTACCTCCGAAATATAAATAATCTGGGCTGGTATTCAATACTGGTCTTAATTGAATCTAAGAACGATGCAGCTTATAGGATTGCTCGATATAAATAACGGTTCCTTACAGTGAATGGAGTCAATGATGAATGACCATAAGATTGACCCATTTGCATATTGCCAATCAATGTCTGGGATATTCGCAAAGTTAATGTTTATAATAATTTACAATTGCGTTTATAATAGTTTACAACTGTGTTCATTGCTTAATACAATCTAAAAGTGATTTCAAATGGCGAAGTTACTAGCTACGGTCGTTTAGAAAGATTTGTAAAGCTTATTCGATTATCCTATGTTAAATATATCCACAGTTGTAATTTTATGCTTCATCGATTATACACACTAGTCTTAAACTACTCAAATTTATTGAGCTTACGTTTTGTTGTTTCAACTCATTGGACTTGCCGCTCATCAGCTTGAGGCAAAGTGACCCATCGCCATGTTTTAATAGTGACACTTCTGACAGCTACCCTTTCACTTGGTTACGTAATACACAAGGACAAGGACTTAGTTTACCAATGCGAATAAGGTGATGCAGACATTTGTATGTATTTCTCCATTGTTCCGTTTCAATTTAACATATCTTTAGATACCTGCTGTACAAACAGGCACGCGAAATATTCAGCGATGCGTGCAGCGATGCGTGCCTAAATGACAAACAGGATTCATTTACACGATAATCTACTGGGACCTGTCTCAAGCAGTGGAAGAGTATTATTACGTTGGAGACTTGAAGACAGAAATCAATCTGTTAGTGATGATATCGATGCAAGCAAAGACAATTTCAATATGTTTTATGTACATGATCCAAAACGTATTGTTCGTTAAATATTTTGACGGCTGCAAAAAAAACATCCTTACACAAGTCCTTAATAAAAGTAACCTATATATCAGATGCTTTCATTGCAGTCTGTTTTCTACAATCGTATATTTCTTACACATAAATACCCCGGGTCATGGGGTAAAGGAATCGTTACTGCAGTATTCAAAAGAGTGAAAGACTAAATGGTTTCAAGAGAATGAAAAAAATACAGAAAACCAGTTAAGATTCCAAAAGGAATATAAATAGCTAACTGTAGTATTTTTTTACAATCTGTTATAATCTATTATCGAAACGCTTGAGTTAAAAAAAAACGATATATTATTTTCGTACATTTCCATCAATGTTTTGACCGCTTGGATCAATCATTTCTTCGGCAATGCTTTCTCAATGTCAATACCAATAACTGTTTTGTATTAGCTTTGAAAACGATGTTAAACTCTTTCAAGCTGTGTGTTCAATTTAACTCGGAATTATCTCCCTTTTTCGACAATTATTTTGGTTGAAAACAGGAGGATCCGAGTTCTCCACTTAGCAATGTTCCCCTGGAATAAATCACACCATTCTTATCATAATCAGCAGACGCCATAGTATTATTCGTAAAGTCACAAGACAGTTGGCGTTTACAGATCAATCTTTACTAATTAAAGCAATCATATTTGAGAATGGAAAATCTATACATATTTATCTATCAATTTATTACACACTAATCGAAGTAGTCCAATCATTTAGGTATCTTGTTATCCACAAAAACGGAAACTTTCTGAGATCACAACAATAAATTATTCAAAACTGAAGTGCCTACTTCTCAAAAGATTAAATAATTTGATATATAATTGCGATTAATATCGAATTTCTTTTCTGAAGTGTGGGGGATACACCTTATCATAGATGTCGAAATAATCCATACCAGATTTTAAGAAGCTTGCTATTAGTAAAAGATCTACAACGCTTGTAGCCCTGAATCATCTGTTTTATAACACACTTAAACGCGATAACATATAGAAATAATAATAAGTCTTCACAAGTCAAACTGATTTAAATGGGCATGGATTTGGAAATGTATGATAAACAGTGGAAATGGACAAATCCTGATATCATAGAAAGACGAAATGTTAACGGTGCATAAACGATATCATGCTGTTTGTACGATCATATTCGGCAAATCCGATACTTCCACACAATTGTCTTGTGTGTCGCTTGTTGATTCAATAACGTTGTGGACAGGTGTGTGTTGTCTTGTGGCAATCTTTTGTATGGCATTCTTGACTATGTGTTTTGTGTGTCTCGTGTTGATTACATGGCTGTGTGGATTGTTTGTTGTCTTGTGGGTATATTGATGATTGTATGACTTTGTGGACAATTGTGTGTTGTCTTGTGTGCCTCGAGTGGATTTTATGGCTTTTCGGAGAGGTGTATGTTGTCTTGTGTGTCTCGAGTTGATTGTATGGCTTTTTGGACTGTTTTTATTATTGTGGGTATATTATCGATTGTATGGCTTTGGGGACTTTGTGTTGTCTTGTGTGTCTCCTGTTGATAGTATGACTTTGTGGACTTTGTGCGTTGTCTTGTGTGTCTCATGTTGATAGTATGACCTTGTGGGCAGGCGTGTGTTGTATTGTGTGTCTCTTGTTGATTGTATGGCATTATTGACAGGTGTGTGTTGTATTGTGTGTCTCTTGCTGATTGTATGGCGTTGTGGACAGGTGTGTGTTATATTGTATTCTCGTGTTGATGTTATGGCTTTGTGCACAGGTGTGTGTTGCAATGTGTGTCTTTATTTGATTGTTTGACTTTCTGGACAGTGCGTGTAATTGTGAGTCTCTTATTGAATACATGGCTCTGTGGACAGATGTATGTGGTATTGTGTGTCTCTTGTTGATTGTATGGCCTTATGGACAGAACTGTGTTGTCCTATGTGTATCTTGTTGATTGGATGGCTTTGTTGGCAGGTTTGATTTTTGTTGTGAATGCCTTTTTGACTGTATGGCTTTTTGGACATAATTGCATGACGTTGTGAACAGGTATGTGTTGTATTAATGTACTTTTGGTATCTTTTTGATTGAATGACGTTGTGAACAGGTATGTGGAGTATTAATGTACATTTGGTCTCTTGTTGATTGTATGACGTTGTGAACAGGTATGTGTTGTATTAAAGTAATGTTGGTCTCTTGTTGATTGAATAACGTCGTGCACAGGTATGTGTTGTATTAATGTACTGTTAGTCTCTTGTCGATTGTATGACGTTGTGAACAGGTATGTGTTGTATTGATGAACTGTTGATCTTTTGTTGATTGTATGACGTTATGAACAGGTATGTGTTGTTTATCTTAACTATATACCTTGTAAACAGGTGTGTTTTATCTTGTTTATCGCTAGTTGTTTTTTATACTTTGTGGACGGAATTTGTTATGTTGTTTATCTCCTGTTTTTCGTATGTCGTCGTGGACAGGTGTGTGTTGAATTTTGTATCGCTAGTTGAGTGTATGTCTTTGCGGACAGGTGTGTGTTGTCTTGTGTGCTTCCTGATGTCTGTTTGGCTTAAGACCATGTTCCTCTTGCCATTAAAATACCAAAGAAAGGATGTGGCTGCTTGGTTTTCCTCTGTTTTTGTTCTTGTATTTTAATGTTGATGATGTTTAAAAAGTCCAATGAAAACTATAAAACCCTGCCAGTCATTAAATCCATAATAATACTTTATATAGGCTCAGGGTTCATTGCCTACCTTACACTAAACGAGAAACACAAAACCTAGAAATGCCACAAAGACAGATACTATATGCTTTTCAAGACACATTTATTAAAATTCAATTACAATTAACATTAAAGAACGAGACAACTATAAACGACAAGAAAGTTAAGTTATATAACCACTGATCCTATTTCAATTTATTCGTCATTAACTCTTTTCAGAAACTGGTCACTTGAATGAAACCACAAACCTGTTTACATCATTCAATAAAACACGTAAGCATACAAAATGTATGTCAAGTGTTATCGTTGGAGCTTAAACTAGGGATGCATTTGAACGCACCACTTATCGTCCTACAAACCAACTATATTGGTTCACCTGCACTTACCACAATCGTGATATAACTGCGGCTCTTTAAATTCGTAAAAAACGGACTTTAAACATGACGTTAAATCTTGCAGGAAAAAAGTTTCTGATTACAGGGGCTGGTAAAGGAATTGGTCGCGAAATTGCCAAAACGTTACACCAGCAAGGGAGTAAAGTCAACGCTTTAAGCAGATTGATAGAACCACTGAAATCACTTGTTTCGGAAAATCCTGGAATACAACCGATACATGCAGATGTCGGGAAGTTGGAAACGCTTTTTAACAAACTGGAAGGGATAGACGTTTTGGGCGGGCTTGTAAATAATGCAGCACAGACTGGAATCCCTCTCATCGGTGCATTGGGTTATCCCCGAGAGGAGCTTCATAGCCTGATTGATTCACAAGTTCTTGGACTTATCAACGCGACGCAAATTGTCGCAAAGAAAATGGTTGCAGCAGGAAAGCATGGATCCATCGTTAATGTGTCCAGCATTTGGTCCAAGCAAGTGGTTCCTGGGCAATTGGCATACACAATGACAAAGGCTGCTGTTGATATGATAACCAAACAGTTTGCTCTAGAGCTTGGTCCTCACAATATTCGGGTCAATGCTGTTAATCCAACGCTTGTTCTCACCGAAAAGGTAACAAGGGTTATTAAAGAAGGAGTGCCTCTGGACGAGATTTTTATCGAAAGGACACCAAATCATCGAATATGTAAGGTCCACGAAATTGCCTTACCAGTGCTTTATCTTTTATCGGACTTATCCACGACCACTAATATCATTAATGGAGGAATGATGTCGTCATATTGTACCAGTTTTGATACTAAGAAGACTTGATGGAAATAACAGTGGAGCATATTGAATAATGCTTGTAGGTCACAAACAATCGTAATTTATGTCACGTACAATTGTAATTATATGATTACCAGTTTAAATTCATCACTTTGTTTAGGAATGTTACTTTGTTACTTTGTTATTATCCGATATGCATGAGTTTGTTATGTACTATTAGCTGTCACATCTCATTTTTTATTATTCAATGAAAACTCATTTGGTTCTTTTCTCTGTTATGTTTACATCTTGTTTTATATCGCTGTGTATTGATACGATATGAAGACACTTGTTATTTGTACTTTTCAAGGATGCCATCAAGCTGCAAGCGACTAATATTTTTTTGATCATAAAATATATTAAGTTTAGCCTTCTGTATTCTGTTCACACGTAGAAATAAGACAATTGAGCAATAAACTTAGTATTTCTAGTATTCTAATAATTAAAATGGATATAAACAAGAGGCGTTAGCCCTTGGTGGGGGAAATAGCTACTGAGTAATGGACAAACGTGTTGAAAGTTTTTATATAAATCGAAAGCAGGTGGATTTATCACATAAGGTTCGCACGGCTTTTCATTTATAAGAGAAAATACAACAACATTGGCTTACAGTGTGATTTCAGTTATTCACTTATTGTCCAACATTGAAGTTTTATATATCCATGCATATTTATTTACGGTGTGTGCGTATGTCTGTCCAAATCTTAACAAAACTGTTTTATTTGTTTTGAAACTGTTTTGAAGAACATGTATATAAAGTAGGGATGCAAACGAATATTCGAATATTCGATCGAACGTTTGATATTCGAATGTCAAAATCGGTATTCGAATATTTGATGGGGGTTTTTTTATAAAAAATTAAACCGTTTTTGCCCTCGATTATGGCATTGTTTACAAATATGAATGGTTTTGAATTGAAATAAATTTTAGATTTTGTTTGTTCAGAATATTTTGTTGAATTTATTTTCTGTAAAGGGGGATTTCAGAGGATATTTTTTGGAAAAATCAGCGTCCGTCGCTTGTGCCAGCTAAAAGTGTAGCGAATGTTTATAGTTTACTAAAACTTCTGAAATATTCATTTTGGTAATCGAATATTCGAATATTCGATCGAAAGAATTATCGAATATTCGAATATCAATTTTGCCATTCGTTTGCATCCCTAATATAAAGACCTTTTTCAGAGAACTGAATATTAAAGTATAACACTCACTATAAAGCAACAATGGCTGTTATGTTTAACTTTGTGACATAGTATACCGATTTCATTTAAAAGTGTTTTTGTTGTTTCCAGAAAATAACGAGACAAATTATTCATTATTACTTACGACAATTCGGGGACAATTCGAGATATAGGGATTTGCGAAAGACTTTATCCTATTACATCATTTATTTAAATCGGTATTCTGCCTCATATGAATTTAAATGATCCAAGACGAACGTCAATTTTAATCCTGAAGAATGTCTAGGTCTAACTATCATATTCTCACATCATCAATATTCAAGGCATTTTCATGCTGTGTTGTTTAACTGATTGTATCTTTCATGTTAGGTTTGTTGAAGTGGAAACAACCCTCTATTGATAATATAAATGTGTGTGAATACGTTTCTGTATTAGAGTTTTAATGAATAAAAGTGAACAGGAGTGATTTATTGGGTCAGGCATAAACAAATGCATTGAACAGTTATCTTGCCTCTAATTTGTAATTTATGGTGCTTCAATTTATGGTGCTACATTAATTCATGCCCAGAATTCCCGTTAAGGATTTATGTGATAATGTAATAGGAAACGATATCCAAATTCAGGTCTTTTTCTTGACATTGTATGACAATGTGTGTGTATTATCATAGGAAGGTATATTTACATACAAATAAATGTTCCATACAAGGTAAAACACAATCGAATAACTACTTTGGAACAATTCTTCCTTTAAAACAACTTTTAGTTGAATTTTCGACTGATGACTTATATCCAGAGAATTTATAAATAAGATAAAAACATATAAATTCTGATCAATGGTAGGCTAGGTTGCTCAGCAAGTTAATAAGTTAATTGAATGATCACTACAATATTTCGGTAAATCTTGGCTTACATTAGTAGCTTGGTTTGTTTTTTGGACTAGAACGATTAATAAAAACGTGCAAATGGTCAATGCAAGGAAGATCCTGGCAAAGTGTCGAAGAAAATGACATTTTTCTTTTGTTTTGTATACTTAGTCGCTAAACTGCATATACCACGATATATTTGTATGTATATGAATGCTGAATTTCTGATCATTTATATTTGTTATAATTTTGCCATTGGATTCGGACCATATACATGCTAAATTCTTTGGTGTTCTTCTGCACATTAATGTAATGCAAATCTTATTCTCCAGTGTTTTTGTCATAACATTCAGTATATATGTTTATGAAAATGTGACATCAGTTGATAATTTTTTTAATTATCTATGCATCATACAAGTCTATTCGTTTATAATAATTCTGTGTTAAAATTAATATTCTTTTGTTGTGTGTTCTAAATTTATCTAAATTGACCACATCACATTTGTCAAATCATAGTTGGAACTTTTTTGTCACTGTATTTGAACATATAGCTGATATATACATTAATTTATTGCACGTGCATCTGAGGTATTGCAAACATCATCTGCCAACAAGTGTATGGTAAAAAAGCAATAAAATATTTTAATAGAAAGTGAACTTATAGACAATCCGCAAAACAATTTGGGAAAAGTTTGGACAATGGCATAAAACAGAAAGACAATAAAACATTCACAAACAAGAAACACGGAACAATAACGCAAAAAAGTAGAAGTGATTGTTACGATTCTTCATGAAATGGATTTGGGGAAAATCCAATAGTTGCACTTAACAATTGTTGATATTAAATCGCTTAAATCGCAAGATTATTTCGTGAAACCAATTAGTGAATATTGATGTAATTCTGTTTATGGTAAACACACTTGCAACAGATCCTTTGATATTTATAAAAGGAACAAATCAAGATAAACAGGCCCCAAAAAAATTCATATTGAAAACACGTTTTCTATACTCCAAACATTTGCTAGATTTTGATTCCAGTATTATTTAGAGGAAATAACACACGCAATTAAACTTGTTATGTTTAAAAATAAGGACAAAATGACATAAAATGCCTTTTAAACCCATGGCTATGGACTTATCAATTGATTTCTGCCGGAGGAATAAATGTCAACCTCTCATTCCTCAATTCTCCTGAATGCCTCTGTTAATTGTGTGTTTGGCCTTTTCGACAGTTGTCCTTGCTGTTAAATTGTCTGGTTGTTAATCTGTATAATTTGTAGTAGTTGTTGTGGTCTCTGGTTGATTGTCTGTTGTTCTTTATGAGCATGTGCTTACTGTCATTATCAATAATGAATAGTATGTTTACGTTTAAACCCAGATCGATATTTCCGACCCGAGGGCATGTTGGGCACGTTCTGGCATAGCTAAAACGTTATACTTCATTAAAGGATGACGTTGTAGTAATGTTTTTGATATTTTTTTCGAAACAGCGTGCGTGCTTGCGTGTGTGTGCGTGTCTTTACTGACTTAGAAATCCTGTCGCAGTCATTTGAGTCAACATCAAATGTTTTAAATTCATATAATTTAATTCATTATAGGAAGTATTTCAACCGTCATTAAATCACGACCTTGGTCATTATTCTGTAAAAAAGTATTTTTTCTTATGTAAGATATTGAGGTACGTCAAGGCCTCATCGATTTCGACTTTACTTATGTTTATTCATCTTACATTGAATCAAATATTGCCGCAATAGCATTTACATTTACAATGACTGCAATTTGCAGGGGATCAGAAACGCAAATGTCTCCTATTGTAATCGCACATATAAATTCCAAATAACATAATATCTTTGTTCATTTCCCTTTTAAATTAATCCTCCATTGACATTGCAATGACATCAAGCCACAAGTGAGTACAATGTCAATCAAAAAACAAATAACTCACTAAAGACCACTTAAATCAGATCGGGGAATCAGTTACCCATATATTATTTTACTTTTGTTTTTGCTATGAAAATGCAAAAAAAAAATACTGCAAATCTGAAAACAACTAGTGTTTCCTGAAATTGGCAGTTAGTATTTTTGGCTATCTTTTAAGGAATAAGCTGGAGCGGACGCAGTCCTGTCGCATACCATTTCCCTCACGTAATGTCAGAATAGTTCCATTTGTATACCGGTGTTCTATGCTTCGCGCTCGCCTGATAAATCTGGTCTCTAAAGGGCTTGACGCCTCTGAACTTGTTTTATTATTTTGCAGAGAGGCACAGAACATGTTTTACTAATAATATGAATGTGATTCAGCTTTTTTGCCGAAGGCTAGAGCCATAATCATTTTGAGATCCATTACAAAATTATTTTAAGGAAACAATTCATTTCCAAGTACTATCCAAAACCTAAATTTTAGACTTACGGTTAACTAAGACACTTTCCATGTTAGTGAATGCTATTTGATACAATGCTGTGATGATAAAAAGGTTCACGTTCATTATACTCGTAGATATAGTACTTTTGGTCTGGCAGTATGATCTTTGTTGTCAATAAAATTATGATTGCGTTCGCATTTAAACTTTTTGACAATTTAAAACCTCACATGTTAATTGATTGTACTGGTAACAAATTGTCAATGTGTTTTGATTATTATGGAACAAGAGTAAAAGTGGCTGTTTGTTTTCAAACAAAACGTTTGACTCGACAAAGAGTTTGATGTTTTCAAGCTCGGGCTTTTGTCCTTAAATGGTTACACCAAACCGGGATTTTGTATAGTTTTATGGATTGTTTCTGTTCATGTCAAAACCTCATCGATTTTGACTCTATTAACGGTTTTTATCTTACCTGAAATATCGCCTCAATAACATTAACACTTACAATAACTGCAATTTCCAGGCGATCTCAGACTAAGTTGTCTCATAGTCTAGTCTCGCATAAAAAATCCGAGAAACATTATCTGTTTATTCATTTCCCTTTCCAATTATTAGGCATTGCAATGAAAGTAAGCAGCAAGCGAGTACAATGCTAGTCTAAATACAAATAAATAACAAAAGACCACTTAACTCAAATCAGATGGGGAACCAGTTTCCCATAAATCCCATTTGCTTTTGTTTACGTTGCTTAATATATGCCTTAAATATGTGGTTAGTATAATTGGGTATATTAAGGTGAAAACTGAAGAGAACTCGGTACTATAGAGTGCCACTTCACGCCCCATCATCGGCACCCCAGCGTATCAGAACCTGTATGATTATGATACGCTGGGGTGTATCGGTGCTCGGTGTATCGTGCTCGCCAGATGAATATAGTCTGTAAAGAAACGTTGACTCTGAAATTATTTTATTATTTTGCAGAGAGGGACTGACAAAATGATGTAGATAGTGTGACTTTGATATGAGAGGGGTATTTGAGACTATTTTAGAACGTTTAAATAAAGCTGTGTGGTTAAAGGTTAGTGTAACGCCCTTTTGAAAAGCATCGATAGCGAAATGTTTCTAATATACATCTGTTTAATTAGGTCGCAATTTAAAAAAAAAATCGTTTTGAGTATATGAATGCATTTTCTTGTTTCAAATATTGAAAAGTGTTACTTCAATAAAGTCTTTATATTTTTCCTAAGCTTAAGTCATTTGTATACCTATTGTCACACATGTATGTATATACACGTTTGTCAATATTAAACAGTATCCTACAAAAATGCTTTGCAAAAGACAATTCTAATGGATTGATCACAGGACTTTAATACAGGCGTAATATTAATCCTTCTACAAATATGTTTTCATTAAATATATTAAATTATAACGGTACTTATTTTACATTGGTGGGTGGGGATTTCGTAGTCTAAGAGTACCATTGACAGTATCAATAAGAAATTTCTAACTTTCAAAGAAATATGTTAACATATCCTTTTTCTGTCTTAATATATATTAAAAGTTGTCGTTTTAAAGGTAAACCATACATAATTTGGTTGCAAAATGAGTTACAGTTAAACCCCGTTGGCTCCAAAATTTATATGCAAAAAGCTACAGAAACATACTCAGTAGCTAAAAGTTTAAACATAAACCCGGTTTAGTGGCAATGGGCAACGCCAAAGACATAGAACACAACTTCACAAACAAGAAACATAGAACAGCACACAACTCCACAAACAGCACAGTGCATAAATACTATATATATATATATATATATATATATAGTATTTATTTATATATATATATACTACCTAACAGCATATATGTATATAATTGGTATGTTTATCAAGAATTGTTAGGTACCGCCTTGGAACGGTCAGTAAAATGTAAATTTACTGGGGGTTTAAACCAGTTTATGCGCACAAACCTCAACTCGAACTGGATGTAAAAGACCAATTTCTTTAATCTATTCCCGCTTGGCTCGAATATTTCGAGGCTCGAGGTATTTTCGCCGGTCCCTGGAAGTTCGAGCCGACGGGGTTTGACCAAAGTGCATTTTAGATAATAGTATCAATATTGTTTCTATGTGTAATTTATATTTATTACCCTGATATTTTTTTATCAATTACATGTTTGAAGAATAACATAAGAACGCTGCTATTGAGAAAATAAACCAAAATTTATACCATGTTTTTATATCTGTTTTATTAATTTGTTTCTTGAATAACATAATATATAAACTATATAAAACTGTTATCGGTGAAAACAACAACAACAACACAACTTTACGCGTTAAAATGAAACTATGTAAGTCGCATGTTTTTGTAATAATGATGGATGGACTACCTTTATTCACTGCAGTTAAATACTTCTACAAACATGTCGTAAACAAGTCCTTTCATTAAAATTGTAAAAATATGAATGATTTATACTGTTACATGACTAATTCATCCGTTTGTTAAGACATAATATATCTATTAAAGAAACTATACCATATGTAGTTATCGTTGTATAATGCCAATAACCAGACTCAAGTATTAGAATGATTCAAATCATTTTGCACAGTAGTAATTGCCTAATTATTCATTGTTAAGAGAAACAAAACTGTTTGTAGTCTTAATGGATGTATATATTCTTATTAAGTATTAATGGCTGTTAAAACGAGGGACAACCTAACCTTTCCATGCTGAAATCGGGAGAACAAAAGTGCGTCTACACAAAAAAGCTTTTATTCTCCGGGAGTTTGTCTTCTTGAGAGTAATCTCTAAATAAATGATATGAGCATTGACATTTAAAAGACCGCAAATTACATATTTTCTCTGTACATATTATACTCATAATTGAAAATGTTGTCGCTCTGGCAATAGAAATATGTAAAACCATTACCATCCCTACATTTCGTTTTCATTAAGAGCATTTTTTGTGTAAAATGATGCGCGGCTCAACAGACAATATCTTGTCACCTTTAATGCATCTTTTTTGTGGCGTGAATTACATCGATGTACTGCTGCGTAAGAGAACAACACGTTTAGATCAGCACGTAAGGGATACGTGCGGAATATTGTAGAAGTAAGACAAGGGTGGTTACCGAGAGATGCAGCACTTTAAAGGCCTAGTAAAGGAATGTTGGCATAATAATCCAATTTCCTGTGTATTCGTTTATTAGCTCAGGGCCATTTAGTGTCCATTTTGTAATAAAACATCCAAAACTGCACATCAGGATACTCAGATTGGAGATCTGATAAGAGGGATCAAGGCAAGTAGATTAAGATCAATAAACAGAGCTTGTTTACTAGACACAGTTTTGTTGTTGTTGTTGTTGTTGTTGTTTTGGGGGGAGAGGTCACTTATAGAAGGCTTAAACTAGGTCTTTAAGTTAAGGATCTATTTTATTTGGTTCGAAAGACACTCGAATGTGATTTATTTGCATTTAAAAAAAAATTGCAGAAAGCATGCACACCTAAAACAGCTATTGTTAAATTAAATTGTTAATGTAACGGTTATATTTGAGCCCCGGTCTGGCTGCACAGTTTTCTCAGCCTTTGACATGATAAACCAATGCACCGACTGTCCCTGAATGTTAACAGACTGCATACTGCGGTCTTCACATAGTGACAGTTTCTAACGTAAATTTGATTTTTTTTTCAAAAAGCCAGTGCTTACTGTCAATTTTCAGTTTTACCTTTAAGGGACTGTCTCACAGATGATAAAATAGCGAAAAAAAATTGTCGAAAAATGACATAAATTTGGCATCGATGTGTACAATGCATTGAAACTTACTAATTGAAGTACCACATAGTTTACAATTTATTTAAGTTTAGCAGTTATTTCGTATTTTTCTATTAAAAAAGATTACGGGGTTAGACTACCAGGTAGATTTAATTCCTTATGCGTGATTGGCTAGTCGGTGTTATCACGTGATATTACCGAGGTAGGTTTATAATTTAATTATGTCACACAGATAGTATAAGCCTTGATAGCTCAGTAAGGTAGACTCTGGTGTTACAGTTTTGGCGACGCGGGTTCGAACCCCGTCCCCGACACAATCTTATTTTTAATTTTGGTACTTTTTTTACATTTATGACATCAAAGCGTAATAAATGTCCTAAGGTTCGTTACAGAAAAAACTTTTTTTGGTGCAAATCTGTGAGACAGTCCCTTTAATGAAGAACAATCTTCCACTATAATACATATTGTGATATAAATAACGTTATTTCTGTTCTAGCTTACTTGAAGCTTACGTTAAGGTGCTTTTGACAAATGGGATAAAATATTTAGTGTTTACGTCATATCCCCGCCTTGCGATTGCCGAACGAATTCTGGTCAATGCCGTTATGCATTTTTAAATAATAAATCACATACAAACGTCTGTAGGTCCATTGCTTTCCATTAAAAGGCATGTGTTATGCAATGAACACATGCTAGGTATTATGAGAGAGAGATGGTTTATTTTGAATACATGTTCAATAAGCCACATGGCCCGTGAGAAAAACAAAATACACGATTTAACATTTACAAATGACATAGCAAGTGGAGCACGTAAGGCTTGTTTAAATTTTACTATAGATTTTACAGCTAACGAAGGACATGGTAAGAGACAACGTAAAGGTGCAAGTCGACATCATATACGGAGAAGGTGTTCATATACCTATACTACTACATACAGTGTCAACAAAGTGCAACATAGAAATCTGAGAAAAGTGAACTTTTTACACATTGTACATTTACACATTTCAAAATCAAAATTATCGATCTTCAATACATACAAATCAAAGGACAAATTTACCAATACATAAAATAAAATGTAAGGCAACATATTCCAACAGTAAAAACAACAAGAAGAAAAAAATGGAAAAAAGAAGGTTGTTTATATTTGTAAACTTTTTTCTAAATTTAAAAGCCTTATCTAAGTATGTGCATTACTTTCTGAGTTTATGTAAGATATTATCTAAACTTATTTCAATCAATATACTGGCGTAAATCTTATCATAAGCACTGAGTTATTATATTGACAAGGCAAGATCAAAGGATGATCAATATGTTATATTACAGGTGCAATTCGTGCGCATTTGATACAAGAGGCATATGATAAATTTACATGTTATGTAGTCATAAATATTGGAGAGATGTGAGCGAGATTTATGGAGATGCGTTTAATTGAAATATATAACGGTAAAAAACCTTGCCCTCCGAAATAAAAATCATCTGGGTTGGTATTCAATACTGGTCTTAATTGAATCTAAGAACGATGTAGCTAATCGGATTGCTCGATATAAATAACGTTCCCATAAGTGAATGGAGTCAATGATGAATGACCATAAGTTTGACCCAAGTTGCATATTGAGTACCAATCAATGTCTGAGATATTCGCAAAGTTAATGTTTATAATAATTTACAATTGTATTTATAATAATTTGCAATTGTGTTTATATGTTCATTGATTTATAAAAATCTAAAAGTGGTTTCAAATGGCCTTTTTATGATCTACGGTCGTTTAGAAGGATTTTTAAAACTTATTCGATTATCCTATATTTGATATTATTTATATCCACAGTTGTACATGTATGCATCATTTAATGTATACACTAGTCCTCACAATTATTGATGTTTCAAATTTATTGAGCTTACGTTTTGTTGTTTCAGAACGTTGGACTTGCCGCTAATCAGGTTGAGGCAAACGTGACCCATCGCCTTGTTTCCAATAGTGACACTTCTGGCAATTACCCTTTCACTTGGTTATGTAATACACTAGAACAATGACTTAGTTTACCAATGTTACTTGGATGGTGGTTATGCAAACATGTGTATGTATTGCTCCATTGTTCCGTTCCAATTAAACGTATCCTTGGATACCTGCTGTACAGAAAGGAACGCGAAATATTCAGCGATGCTTTCCTAAATGAAAATAGGCGTTCGAGATTCATTTAATATATGATAATTTTCTTAGGACTAGTCTCAAGCAGAGGAAGAGTATTATAACAATGGAGACATTGATGACTGAGATTTAACTCTGACAAGCTGTGTCTTAAATTCTCCTGGGAGGTATCTCCCTTCTTCGACTATTCTTATGGTCTTAAACGCGAGTTCACCATTACTAACAATGTTTTTTTTATAAACGATCGTATTCCAATTTAAATTCTGACTTACCTGGTATTTTTTCTCTGGAATAAATCACACTATTCTTATCATTATATGCAGTCGGCATGGTATCATTTGTAAAGTCACAAGAGTTTGAAAATACTGATCTGCCTTCTTCTCGAAAGATTAAATTATTTGATATACGATCATTATTGAATTTCTGATCTGAAGTGTGGGAATTACACCGGAACAACGATGACGAATTAATCCATAATATATTTTCAAATAGCTTGCAAGTAGTAAAAAAATTTCAACGCTTGCAGCCCTGAATCATCTTTTTTATAACACACTTAAAACGATAACAATAACAACAAAACGTATGAAAATTATGTAAAGTATTCAGCAGTTTAACTGACTTAAATGAGCATGGAATTGGAAATGAACGGTTTACAGAAGAAATGGACAAATCCTCATATAATAGACAGACAAGAAGTTAAAGAAGCGTAAACGATATCATTCTCTTCGTACGATCAAATCGGGCAAATGCTTCCACTTTATAATTGTCTTGTGTGTCTCTTTTAAATTCATTGACGTTGTGGACAGGTGTATGTTGCCTTTTGGCAATCTTGTTGATTGTATGGCTTTCTGGACTGTGTTTTGTGTGTTTTGTTTTGATAACATGGCTTTGTGGATTGTTTGTTGTTTGTGGGTATATTGATGAGTGTATGTCTTTGTGGACGAGTGTGCGTTGTCTTGTGTATCTGGAATTGATTGTATGGCTTTTTAGACTGTTTTTTTTTCTTGTGGGTATATTATTGATAGTATTGCTATGGGGACTTTGTGTTGTCGTATGTGCCTTTTGTAGATTGTATGGCATTATGGACAGGTGCGTGTTTTTGTGTGTGTCTCTTCTTGATTGCATGGCTTTGTGGACAGGTGTTTGTTGTCTGATGTGTCCCTTGTTCATTGTATGATTTTGTGGACTTTGTGAGTTGTATTGTGTGTCTCGTGTTGATTTCAAGGCTTTGTGAACAGGTGTGTGTTGTAATGTGTGTCTTCAGTTGATTGTTTGACTTTCTGAACAGTGTGTGGTTTACCGTTAATCTCTTGTGGATTACATGACACTGTGGACAGATGTATGTGGTATTGTGTGTCTCTTGTTGATTGTATGGCCTTATGGACCGAACTCTGTTGTCCTATGTGTATCTTCTTGACTGTATGGCTTTGTGTACAGATAAGCGTTGTCTGGTGAACTTCTTGTTGATTGGATGACCTTGTGGGGAGGTTTGAGTTTTGTTGTGATTTTTTGACTGCATGGCTTTGTGGACAGATGTGTGTTGTCTTGTGTGTTTCTTGTTGATTGGATGCCTTTGTTAGCTGGTTTGAGTTTTGTTTTGACTATATTTTTGTCTGTATGGCTTTGTGGACAGGTGAGCGTTGTATTGTGTGACTGCGTGTATTGCTTATGGAACGATGGGTGTTGAAATGTAGGTTTCTTGCTGATTGTATGACGACGTGGACAAGTGAAATTTGAATTGTTGGTCTCTTGTTGATTGTTTGACGTTGTGAAAAGATATGTGTTGAATTGATGACTTGTGGGTTTCTTGTTGGCATTACGGACAGGAGTGTGTTTCCTTGTATATCTTTTGTTAATTATATAATTAAAAACAGGTGTTTATTGTCTTTGCAAAGCAAATTGATTGTTGTTCTTTGTGGATGGGATTTAGTTATGTTGTGTATCTCCTGTTTTTGTATGTTGTCGTGGGCAGGAGTGTGTTAAATTGTGTAGCATTAGTAGATTGTATGTCTTTGCGGGCAGGTGTGTGTTATCTTGTGTGCTTCTTGTTGTCAGTTGGACTTAAGACCATGTTCCTCTTGCAAAAAAAATACCAAAGAAAGTATGTAGCTGCTTGGTTTCCTCTGTTATTTTCTTGTATTTTAATGTTGATGAGGTTTAAAAAGTCCAATGAAAACTGTAAAACCGTACCAGTCATTAATTCCATAATAATACTTTATATAGGCTCAGGGTTCATGGCCTACCGAACACTAAACGAGAACCACAAAACGTAGAAATGCAACAAAGCTTACAACGTATGCATTTTAAGACACATATTCAATTGCAATTAACGTAAAAAACGAGATCTTTATAAACGACAAGAAAGTTAAGTTATAAGCACTGATCCTACTTCAATTTATTCGTCATTAACTCTTTTCAGAAACTTGTCGCTATAATAAAATCACAAACCCGTTTACATCCTTCAATAAAACACGTAAGTGGATTATGGTTGAAAACAATGCATATGTCAAGTGTTATCGTTCGAGCTTAAACATGAGATGCATGTTATCTCTTAGCTATACAAACCTTATCGTTATAAATACCAACTTTATTGTTTGACATGCAGTTACTGCAATCGTGATATAAGTGCAGCTCTTTAAATGCGTTAAATAACTGACTTTAAACATGACGCTTAATCTTGTAGAAAAAAAATTCCTAATTACAGGGGCCGGTAGAGGAATTGGTCGGGAAATTGCCAAAACGTTACACCAGCAAGGGAGTAAAGTTTACGCTTTAAGCAGATCGATAGAACCACTGAAATCACTTGTTTCGGAAAATCCAGGAATACAACCGATACACGCAGATGTCGGGAAGTGGGAAACGCTTTTTAACAAACTGGAAGGGATAGACGTTTTGGGCGGGCTTGCAAATAATGCAGCACAGACTGGCATCCCTCCCATCGGTGCATTGGATTATCCCCGAGAGGAACTTCAAAGCCTGATTGATTCACAAGTTCTTGGACTTATCAACGCGACGCAAATTGTCGCAAAGAAAATGGTTGCAGCAGGAAAGCCTGGATCCATCGTTAATGTGTCAAGCATCTGGTCCAAGCAAGCGGTTCCTGGGCAAATGGCATACACAATAACAAAGGCTGCTGTTGATATGATAACCAAACAGTTTGCTCTAGAGCTTGGTCCTCACAATATTCGTGTGAATGCTGTTAATCCTAAGTTAATTGTAAGAAATAAGTAAACTAACGAGCATTATAAACATATAAGCTGATATGTGTAGTAAATCTACGAAAATAAAATTGTTTTTCGCAAACATAAATATTAAATAAATGAATATTTCAACTACACGACAATACATAATTGGACTTCATTGGTAATTTATTCGAGTAAATTGGTCTTTATAAGTTATTTGTTTTAAGATTAACAGTATTATCACTTCAGACTTGAGTTCATGACAATAGAGGTATCAACTTAAAAGGAAAAATGAACAGACCGTTTCTCGGAATTTGATATGCGCGATTACAATAGGAGTCATATGCGTAAGTCAGTTACCTTAAGCTTAAATGATATTGAGGCATTATTCGATTTTAATCTTCAGTTAATAATGAACATAAGCGAAAAAAGCGATGAAGTCTCGATATGATTGTACTGAGCACAAAACTACGTTAATTACTTGTACTCGTTTACCATAAAAAAACATATATCGACAAAATCCATCGTTGTAAGTATGCAACCTCTAGGACAAGCCATAGAAGTATAACAACAACAGCTCTAACTCTTGTACATTAACAATATGTGTTTTGTCTTGCGTGTATCATGTTGATCGTACGGCTTTGTGGACTGTGTTTTGTCTTGTGGGTATCATATTGATTGTACGGCTTTGTGGACTGTGTATGTTGTCTTGTGCGTACCTTGTTGATCCTACGGCTTTGTGGACTGTGTTTAGTCTTGTGGGTATGTTGTTTATCGTACGGTTTTGTGGACTGTGTATTGTTTTGTGGGTATCTTGTTGATCGTATGTCTTTGTGGAATGTGTATGGTATTGCACTCTAAAGCAAACTGTTTGGTTATCATATCAACAGCAGCCTTTGTCATTGTATATGCCATTTGCCCAGGAACTGCTTGCTTGGACCAGATACTGGAAACATTAACAATGGATCCAGGCTTTCCTGCTGCAACCATTTTCTTTGCGACAATCTGCGTCGCGTTGATAAGCCCAAGAACTTGTGAATCAATAATGTTGAGTATCTCTTCTCGGGGATAATCCAATGCATCGATGGGAGGGATGCCAGTCTGTGCTGCGTTATTTACAAGCCCGTCCAAAACTTCCATCCCTTCCAATTTGTGTTGAAGCGTTTCCCACTTTCCGACATCTGCGTGTATCGGTTATATTCCTGGATTTCAGTAGTTCTATCGATCTGCTCAAAGCATAAACTTTACTCCCATGCTGGTGTAACGTTTTGGCGATTTCCCGACCAATTCCTCTACCAGCCCCTGTAATCAGGAACTTTTTTCCTACAAGATTTAGCGTCATGTTAAAAGTCCATTATTGAACAATACTACAAAGCTAAATTTATATCACTTTGAAGGTAAATGCAGGTCAACCCATATCATTGGTTTGAGGACGATAACATTGGTATGGCTATACGT
The DNA here is from genome assembly GCF_026914265.1 of Mya arenaria. Lineage (NCBI taxonomy): Eukaryota > Metazoa > Mollusca > Bivalvia > Myida > Myidae > Mya > Mya arenaria. The sequence goes on along the minus strand of NC_069138.1, from coordinate 26,100,541 downwards.
TATATATGTAGCCCTAGTTTAAGTCTGAACAATAACTCTTGACATACATTTTGTTCTCAAGCTTTTATCACCATTTTACATTCCGGACGTACATCCTTGGGTTCGACGGATGCAATGGACGCTTTCGATCTATTTCAATTTTTAGAATAACTTAAAACTATTTCGCATTCATCCATCATGCAGATAAATTAATTTGTCATTCTATAGCCGTATAATGCTCAATGCCGTAAATTTTAAAACATAATCAGTGAAACTGCTCAAGTTATTTCCTCCATTTAAGCAAGGGACTATTGTTTGTACATTTTAGTAGTGTTGACAACGTGTTTCTTATATTAAACACATTTTGACGATTGCTAATCAAGTTAATTCATGATTGTGAACATCAAGGGATCTGTTCCTGTCTAACATAAACACAATTTTCATCGATATCTGCTAATTGGTTTCGCACATTAAGGAAATAATCGTATATTTTGCTATAGACAATTGTTAAGTGGGAGTATCGGATTGCCGGAGATGCTTACGATATCGATGAAGACGTCATTATTATTTTCTCTAGCTCTATATATGATCATAGGAAGAGATAAAACACAAAAACATGTATTTCTATGATATTTATACTAGTCTGAATAAGTTTTAATTTGTCGGTTTTTAGTAGAAATAAATACAACGGAACATGTTAATTTAAGCAAGTATTTGCCTAACACCGGCTATGAAATGATACTTTAATTAATCCGTCGACGAGTAAAAGTAAACAATCTTTTAAGAAGCAAATGAAGAATTTTGTCTTCCACTCTCGATTTATGTATGATATCATTGTGATAGTTTTGCTTCTTACCTGAAAATAAATGCATTAGTGCAGGTATGTTTTGTTATTGCCCTGGCGCAAGGTATGTTTTGGATAGTATAATTCATAGCTGATCGGCTAAGCATTTCAGTAGAAGCCGTCAACATCTTTACCGCATGGCCAGTTTCCTTAGTGAGCAATCTTACGGGCTCGCTTACAAACAATCTTTCTGAACTCGTTTAATAAAAGTGTATTATATGACAACTCGTTGTAGATTCTTCATATAATGTATTGCAATCTTATCATAATAGACAATGTCGGAATCGCTGTGTAAATTTCAACTATTAATCTAAAATAAATGTATGCTATGAATAAACTTTTTGTACAATTTAAAGGCCCCTTTCCAAACGTTTGGAGATTTTCATTCTCAGGAAATCAGTGTCATGGAACGGACTGCAATGAAAACATCTGATATATACATCTGTTACTATTTTTAAGGGCGTGCGTGTCAATTATGTTCTTGCAAAACTGACATGTTGATCATATGTGTATGAATTATTAGAATGGTGATTGTAACTTTTGCTACCATACATTAACGTTTGATAATATTATTATGGGTATAGGACACATCATCCGTTAGAAAAGTCCCCTGACGTTTTTCATAACAAACATTATTATTAGTAGTTATAACTACTTCAATAAAAGCAAGTATGGACTTTTCAGCTATGCAGCATGATATCTTAATACATTTGTATTTGTACATCTACAAGATGGTGTATTAGATTGTCTGACCAAGTTTGACGAAGAAAGTAGGGTATTTCGACCGTATCTTTTGTCATAATTCACCTCATCCGTATTTACATCGCCACTCCTTTTACCAAACAAGACCCTTCCAAACAGCCTAGGACATTTGCCTTAACACCCGTCGAAATATTTTAAGAACATAAAATGTTTGATCCTGAGCATCAAATATTATAATATTGAAATTGTCTTTACTTGCATCGATATCATCAGCATCTGTTTGAATTTTGTCATTAATGTCTCAATCGTAATCTTCCTCTGCTTCCGACTGAACCTCAGTGAATGCTCTGTCTTCTTTAATCTCACCAGTTTGTTGGTAATTTGGGCATGCATCGTAGAATAAAAGCGCGTGCCTGTCTGTACAGCAGGTATCCAAGGAGATGTCCATTTTGAACAAGGAACAAGGGAGTACTGCATCCAAATGTTAACATTATCATCATCCAAGTCACATTTGTAAACTAAGTCCCTGTCGTCATGTCCTGCATCACCAAGTTATAGGGTTCTTATCAAAAGTGTCACATTTTGAAAGCAAGGTAATAGATAACGGTTGCTTCTAAATGAGCGGGAAGTCAAATGAACTGAAATAACAATTAAAAAACAATAAAATTGAAGTAGCCATAATTGTTTAAACCTGCACTACCACAGATTGAACGTTTTGACAACTTTTTTTTATTGTTTGTCTTTGAACGAGCCAGTGTATGCGAAAATGCATGTAAACCATTCATAACAGACTGCTGACAAAAAAGTCATATATTTTTTCTTATTGAGCTCAAAAATTGATGTTTTATGCATTATTCTCAAACCAATAGTAACGCTTTTAGCCATAAAACATTTATTTACGAACGGAAATATGAAAAATCTACGATCGGATCTTTTGTCAACAGTCTTTTATCTCTAATTTGCAGATATTTACGCAAAAATTGGCTCATTCCAAGACAAAAACATTTTTTTGCAAAAACGGTAAATCTGTGATAGTGCAGCTTTAAGACTGTGTGTATAAAAGATGTAGCGGAAATGTGTGAATGTGGATATATTATATATCAAACAAAGGATTGAATGTTTTGTTCTTAAATAATTGAAAGCTTTACACAGACATCTAAACAACCGTAGGTAGCAGCTATGCCTTTTGAAATCACTTTTAGATTTGATATCGATATAAATCGATGCGCATATAAAAACGATTGTAAATATATCTATGTATTATTATGAATTATGGCAGAAAATAACACATTGATTTTGCAAATATATTCAGGTTTGTTTTCGTGATCTCGAAAATAAAATTATGACCATGGGACTATCTTGAGTGTCTGTAATGGCCTGGTTTATTAACCTTATATGCTTCAATTAAATGCGTCTTCGTAAATCTCGCCCCTTCATCTCGAGAATTTATGACTGTCTAACAATTAATTCTATTAATTGTCTATTGTATCAAAGGAGCACGTAATGTTATTGTAATATAACATATTGATTCTCGTTTGATCTTGCTCTGCCAATATAATAACTCAATAACAGTAACATTTGCGCCTGTTCGCTGATCAATTTAATATTAAACTGGTTGTGTCGTTTTTCCTTGGATGTGTTCATTGTATAACACATACTTTTAAAATGGCAAGTAATTGACTAACACCATCGTACTATCGCGTTAGCATCATCGTACTATCGCGTTAGCATCATCGTACTATCGCGTTAGCATCATAGTACTATCGCGTTAGCACCATTGTACTGTCGCGTTAGCACCATTGAACTGTCGCGTTAGCATCATCGTACTGTCGCGTTAGCATCATAGTACTGTCGCGTTATCATCATCGTACTATCGCGTTAGCACCATTATACTGTCGCGTTTGTATCATAGTACTGTCGAGTAAGCATCATTGTACTGTCTCGTTTGTATCATAGTACTGTCGCGTTAGCACCATTGTACTGTCGCGTTTGTATCATAGTACTGTCGCGTTATCATCATTGTACTGTCGCTTTAGCACCATAGTACTGTCGCGTTAGCACCATTGTACTGTCGCGTTTGTATCATAGTACTGTCACGTTAGCACCATTGTACTGTCACGTTAGCACCGTGGTACTGTTGCGTTAGCACCATAGTAGTATCGCGTTAGCACCATTATACTGTCGCGTTTGTATCATAGTACTGTCGAGTTAGCATCATTGTACTGTCTCGTTAGTACCATTGTACTGTCGCGTTTGTATCATAGTACTGTCATGTTAGCACCATTGTACTGTCACGTTAGCACCGTGGTACTGTTGCGTTAGCACCATAGTACTGTCGCGTTAGCACCATAGTACTGTCGCGTTAGCACCATTGTACTGTCGCGTAAGCACCATAGTACTGTCGCGTTAGCACCATCGTACTGTCGCGTTAGCACCATAGTACTGTCGCGTTAGCACCATTGTACTGTCGCGTTAGCACCATCGTACTGTTGCGTTAGCACCATAGTACTGTCGCGTTAGCACCATTGTACTGTCGCGTTATCATCATCGTACTGTCGCGTAAGCACCATTGTACTGTTATCTTATCATCATCGTACTGTCGCGTAAGCACCATTGTACTGTTATATTATCATCATCGTACTGTCGCGTAATCACCATTGTACTGTTATCTTATCATCATCGTACTGTCGCGTTAGCACCATCGTACTGTTATCTTATCACCATCGTACTGTCGCGTTAGCACCATTGTACTGTTATCTTATCACCATCGTACTGTCGCGTAAGCACCATCGTACTGTTATCTTATCATCATCGTACTGTCGCGTTAGCACCATTGTACTGTTATCTTATTATCATCGTACTGTCGCGTTAGCACCATTGTACTGTTATCTTATCATCATCGTACTGTCGCGTAAGCACCATTGTACTGTTATCTTATCACCATCGTACTGTCGCGTAAGCACCATTGTACTGTTATCTTATGATCATCGTACTGTCGCGTTAGCACCATTGTACTGTTATCTTATCATCATCGTACTGTCGCGTAAGCACCATTGTTCTGTTATCTTATCATCATCGAACTGTCGCGTAAGCACAATTGTACTGTTATCTAATCATCATCGTACTGTCGCGTTAGCACCATTGTACTGTTATCTTATCATCATCGTACTGTCGCGTAAGCACCATTGTACTGTTATCTTATCATCATCGAACTGTCGCGTTAGCACCATCGTACTGTCGCGTAAGCACCATTGTACTGTTATCTTATCATCATCGTAGTGTCGCGTTATCACCATCGTACTGTCGCGTAAGCACCATTGCACTGTTATCTTATCATCATCGTACTGTCGCGTAAGCACCATTGTACTGTTATCTTATCATCATCGTACTCTCGCGTAAGCACCATTGTACTGTTATCTTATCATCATCGTACTGTCGCGTTAGCACCATCGTACTGTCGCGTAAGCACCATTGTACTGTTATCTTATCATCATCGTACTGTCGCGTTAGCACCATCGTACTGTCGCGTAAGCACCATTGTACTGTTATCTTATCATCATCGTAGTGTCGCGTTATCACCATCGTACTGTCGCGTAAGCACCATTGCACTGTTATCTTATCATCATCGTACTGTCGCGTAAGAACCATTGTACTGTTAACTTATCATCATCGTACTGTCGCGTTAGCACCATCGTACTGTCGCGTAAGCACCATTGTACTGTTATCTTATCATCATCGTACTGTCGCGTAAGCACCATTGTACTGTTATCTTATGATCATCGTACTGTCGCGTTAGCACCATTGTACTGTTATCTTATCATCATCGTACTGTCGCGTAAGCACCATTGTACTGTTATCTTATCATCATCGTACTGTCGCGTAAGCACCATGATTGTACTGTTATCTTATCATCATCGTACTGTCGCGTAAGCACCATTGTACTGTTATCTTATCATCATCTTACTGTCGCGTTAGCACCATCGTACTGCTATCTTATCATCATCGTGCTGTCGCGTAAGCACCATTGTACTGTTATCTTATCATCATCGTAGTGGTGCGTGTTCATCATTGGCGTAGACATAAGCGTAATATTCATAAATATTAAATATGTATCCATATTGTCAAAAACATATTAATGTTAGCCGCAAGTCATATGCAACATGAATGTTATTATGTGTTTAGTTGAAATTATTTTTGGGGCAGAAAACTGAACATGGACAGTAAGAACTGCTTTTGACAGAAAATAAAGTTGACGTAAGAAACCAATGCTCTGTGAAATCCACATTATGAAGTTTAGGCAAAATGAATGTTCATTTGAGTTTGCAAGTAATGTACTTTAGTAAATGACATTTGCTTCACATTAAACTTAATAGCCCGATATTATGATATGTTGTCCGACGCTCGATAACAAGAGAGCCCCAATAGTTGTAAGTAGCAAAAATTGAGTAAAATATGTCGGTGCATTGGTTTATTATGTCACAGGGTGAGAAAAATGTGCAGTCAGACCGGGGCTAAAAAATAACCATTGATATAACCATTTAAGGTAACAATAGTTGTTTTTAGATTTGCAAGCTTTCTGGGCTTTATGTGTAACTGATTCCCCATCTGATTTGAGTTGAGTGGTCTTTTGTTAGGTATTTGCATTGAGATTGACATTGGCGTTTATGGCTTAAATTCATTCAAATGTCAATGGCGGTATTAAACTTATAGGGAAATGAACAAGCAGATTAATGTTTCTTGAACTTCATATGAGCGATAACAATAGGAGACATTTGAGTCTGAGATCCACTGGAAATGACAGTCAATCTCATCGTCAATGATGTTGAAGCGATATTAGTTTAAACATATTTATTTTACAACGATTGTGAAACAAGTTATTACAACACTCTCTTTGGTTTGATTTTACGCGAAAGTGTGGTCATGTGCTGTGGGGGGAACCGGAGAACCCGGAGGAAACCCACTTGTCTGGCTTGGTGACCACGAACCGAACTCACATGCGCCCGATATTCGATTCCTTCTAAGATCAATAAACATAAGGAAAGTCAAAATCGATGAGGTATCGACATGAACTGTACCTGAGCCCAAAACTTGGCCGAAACGTCAGATTGGTGGAACCATTTAAAGACAGATATGGACAAAATCCCGCCCTGGCGAGCCAAATGTGTGTGCCAATGATCCGAACCACAGCCCAAAACATGCCTTGCGCCTCTAAACAGAGTTTATTTTAGAATTTCCCCTGTAGTTTTCATTGTATTATCATTATTATAGAAAACGGTGTATCTTGACCAACGCTGACAAGTTCACTTAGTCAGAGGTAATGGCGGATAGCAACAGGAAACTGATAAGCCCAGCATTATCTAGACGCTGTTTTTTATTTATCAGCTAAATTGTCTGACAGACTCCCCATATTAATTTAACAAAACCGTCTACAGACCGCATCGTCTACACATTCTCATGGAACTCAGTCAAAAGATTTGTGTGAACATTTTTCTTAAGGCTGGTGTTTACGTATGGTACTCAAGCAGACACAAAAAATAGTCAGTCGACCGTGATATTTTTTGCACTAAAGGTTACTGAATATCATTTCTTAACACTTAAAACGGTCGAAATTGTGTCGGATTCAAAGTTTACCAGAGCACCTTGACCTTGATCCTAGGAGCCCTTAATGCAATCCCATTGAAGTCCTCCATAAACTCTTCCTTGATAACAAGTTATGTATATGGTCACTATATGTCAAAACCAACTAAAGGTATATATTCGATACCATAGCACCGCCCGCCCGCCCTCCTTACCCTTTGTGAAAACCTTGTTAATAAAACAAATGTGGTGTGAGTGGGCTGGAACCAGCCGCCCGGATAGCTCAGTTGGTTAGAGCTCCGTGCTAGTGTTCCGGGGGTCGTGGGTTCGAGCCCCACACCGGGTGCACTTTTCCCCCCAAGGTAAACGTTACAAACAACGCCAAAAAATAAACATGAAATTAGTTTCATCTATCTGAAATTTATTTGAAAAATATGATACAGCAATCAATGCTATTATTTAAGTCAGTAAGAAAATTTATAAAATCTCCTTTGGCTGTAGCAAGCAACAAGCTCCATTCAAGAAAGCTTGCACCTGTGATCCACATTTCAGTTTTCCATGAAATAACACATAAATTATACAGAATTCTTCAATAATACTAGTTTTCCTCTATCTATCAGGTGCTTTCACTGCAGTCTTTTGCGTAACACTGACTTCCTGAGATTCAAAATGTCCAAGCTCTTCATGACTTGGATGCCAAAGTTTGTGAATGATTCTTTCCATAGCTGGTGCGTAGACAGAATGCGATGAGATCACATTTTTGCAGGTCTGAAAAAAACAACAACAATTATTTCAGCTACTGATAATACTGATTTATTTTAATATGATTGAAAAGATTGCTCTCCATCGATATTAGTCTGTTTTACTCATGTATAAACAGGTACAAATATCCCCTTTTTGGAATTCCAAGAGAATGTGCCTATTGTGGGGCTCCAACCCTTAACCTCTTGGGTAGAAGGCGGACATCTTTACCTTGTGATCCGACAACAGAAATAATTGCAGTGTGTTTATTAATGGGTTCTTCCTAAACATGGTGAAGAACATATAAATCAAATATTCACCCACATGTAATGTTTTAACAGAACAAAAATCCTAATCCTGAAAATTTGATTTGAGTGTAAGGGATTCAAGCCCAAAGCAGGGTTAAGGGGCCTAACCCCAGTTTAAAACATTCCAAAGCTGTTTATATCCCTTTCAATGTACTTTAAAGAGGATTTCAACAGACTGCATGATCAGGATTTCTACCTTGCTTGGCTGGCAACATATCTGCCATACTATGCTGGAAATATAACAACCTTAGTTCTACTGTATGAGAAACAGATACAAGTAAATTATCCTTTAAAAGCACACGATATAGGTTAAATTGCATCATATTGTTCAACCCATTTGACTTTAACGATCAAAACAAAAAGCATCCGATTTGTGTAAAGATAAAAAATATAGCCTGTATAATTGGGTTTTTAGAATTAATAGCTACTTGGCCACAATTTCCCAATTAAAAAAGTGCAAAACTATCGCAAATATTTTTTTTTATCCTGTCACCTGCATACAAATCGGTCCAATAACAAGGTGCCGTGTAAACTTTAGTTTATTAGGATAGTAGACAACGTGATGTTTATCTACAGTCAGGTGGTCATGTGACCGCGAAAACGAACTTCTTTTATATATTCTGCAATGTCAGAAGAAAAGCAGAACTGACGTTTCAGTATCTTATCAATGGACCACTAACAGCCGACCTCAGCAATCACTCGCCCATAAAGTCCCATCATTATGCAAAATAATGACACTGGCAAAACAATCGACCTGAAATCTTCATGAGATGTGAAAATCTTACCCCACCCGCAAATGCTGGAAACTGTGAAACAGCATTCAACGATACTCGTCGATAGCTTATTCCATTTCTGTGGTGAATGACAAAATCTCACTTACAACAGAAATGAATGATCTCTTTGCCGGTGCAGTTATGATCATTCAACACTATCAACATCATTTAAATCCATTTAATATGTTGCGATTGTTTGTAAACACTCGTGATCTTGAATTTTGACCTGTGTACTGTACTCTGACTTGCGGAATAATTGTTACATCATCAGATAATGTTCAGAGACTGATCCATGCTTATGCACGTTTAAAAGTATTTTTATGTTTTGAATTGATATTGACGTATTAAAATGCAATGACTTTGAATATAAACGTACTAAAAAAGTTGAACAGTTTTACGAACTATTTTGGGGGCGATTTAAACATGGATACCGAGTGTGATGACGTCAACAGGGAAAAACAGTTGTCCCCCTTACTTTTAAAGATTCTTATTAATTTTAAGGTTTTATAGTGTTTAATTAAACAAAGTAACAGGATAAATAGAATACTAGGTTAGTGCCGTGGATGGAGAAAGTTTATCTGGCTCGGCTGCGGATTTTATCGGGTTCGCCTTCGGCTCACCCGATAAATTCCTCCGCCTTGCCAGATAAACTTCCTCCATCCACGGCACTAACCTAGTATTCTCTATATCTATACACAAATCATATGTTTTTGTTTTTTTGTTTTGATCATTAAAGTCAAAAGAGTTAAACATTACAATGCATTATAATAAAAATAAGAATTGTGCCTAAAATATAATATGCACCCTTAAAAGTCTCAAAACACTTTTAAAGGAGAAAATTGCACAATCTATACTCACAAATAAACTTATAAACATTGAGGCTGTTTTAAGGGAGTTAAGATTATTCCAGAAACTTGAAACTTTGGCCCCGAGTTTAAATATATTACTCGCATACATTTTTTCCAAATCATTTCTCACCTGGAGTGTTTCCAGCAGATTAAACAGTGTCGCAGGGGCCCTTGGTTCAGGGCCCTGCCCCCCACAGGCCAGCACCTGAGCCCTGTAACCCTCTGTCACATCCTCTGGGAACCGGCGAGCTGGTTGATGATGACCCTGGCTGGATATGGTAGTTGCCTCACTGGAAACAAGTATGTATAAATGAAATATATGTGTTTAATGTCTTTAATAGTTGTGTCAGTCACATTATAGGTATTTAAAATTTTGGTACAAAGCTAGAAGCCTCAATTTGAAAAAAGTAAGTAACCTGTTATTGCTCTCAAAAATAAAATCAACTACATGTATTATAATAATGAAAAACTCACTTTCACAAACAAGAGGGCCATCATAGCTATATTGTACAATGGTTTCAATTATAAACCATGATAAACCAAATATCAAAATCCTACTTTTGCATTTGACAGTAAAACTACTGGACGTAAGTTGATAAGTGCAAATTTTTCATGAGAACTTAGATACTGAAGTACATTTAACTAGTACAACCAAAAGAAACATTTCTGTGATATTATCTTAAAATTGAGTCTGCTATTCTGTAAAATATTATATATAAGTTCCCACAAAAGCAATATAATGAAAACCAGCTATTCCCTCTATTCTGTAAAATATTTTCAAAGTTCCAACAAAAGCAATATAATGAAAACCAGCTGCTCCCTCTGAATGCCATGTGTTTTAACAAAGCAACATAGCTTATAGGTACTTCATAAAGGGTAATCTAAGCAAAGGAATGATTCAGTGAAATTATTTTTAAATCTGTCAACAGGGATTCCATTAAGAATTTGAAATTGGAAGTATAAACTTCCTGTGCATCAATACTGGAGGTTTTTCACTGAACTGTGGATGTTAGTCACCCAAATACAATACTTTTTTTCGGCTGTTTTTCAACTAATATGTTAAAGATCAAATAATTTGCAACTATAACTTTATGGATTTATATTAAAAAACAATTATTTTTACTTTAAGACTGATTGAAATTGTGACCATAAAAGTAATATTGACAACAGGTTTTGATATTTTGAACTTCCAAGCTTTCAACTTTGGAAGTTTTCTTCAAAATTATGGAAGTTTTTGTACTTCCAAGGAATCAATTTTGGAAGTTTTAACCCATTTCTAGGGAGTACTGGTAGTCTACCTCCAAAACTTCCTTTAATAGAAGCCCTGCTGTCAATAAATTATTTGAGAAATTTTATCAAAAATCTTTCCAGTTGCCATTGAAACCAGTTCTGCATGCACCGCTTCAATTTGAAAAAAATAAATTAAATAAGGCCTCCAATTACTGTTTCTTATATTGGACCAGTTAATTAAAAAAGAAGACCACTATAACTATGAATAGAAAAACCAGTCTAACCAGTACCCTGTTAACAGCCATGTTTTTTGACTAATGGAAAAACATTTCATGGTTTCATGATCATCATCACACATTCAATGACCTTGGCCCCCTTTCTCACCTGTTAGTGGTTCTGTCCTGCAGAAGCTGGCTGTATCTGGTGTAGGGATTTGGTGCCGGTTCCCCAAAACTGTATCTAAATCGCTTCTCCCTCATCCGGTACCCAGCACGGCGACTGATCATCTCTGAGATTATATTCTTTAGCTGTATCTAAAATCATATTTAAATCCATATTTTACCCAAGTAGAAACATAATTCAGATAATTATGAGGCTTACAATCTGTATTTAAGATGTGTAACCAACTACCCTTATGTTGTACAAAACTACAAAAATAATTCAGATTATGATATATAAAGCTGCACTCGCACATATTGACAGTTTTTACATTTTTTTGAAAACGTTGTCCCAGAATCAGCTGATTTTGGCCTTAATGCATTCAATTTAGTCATATAAGAAAACTTGTTAATCATAGAAGATAACTCGTTAGTCATATAAGATAACTCACTACAGAACAGATCTCATTTGTTTGGAAAACTGCCCAAAATATGAGATCTGATCTTTGTTAGCAGTCTTATTTCACTGGTTTCCAGACTTTGCTCAACAATTGGCTCATTCTAAGCCAAAAAACAAAACAGTTGTCAAACGGTCAATCTGCAAGAGTGCAGCTTTAGTGCTTGTTAGTTGTTCAGTCAAACAAGAGGATATTAAAGCCAAATTTATTGGCCTTGCCATACGTGTGTGTCTAGTCCCATACAACATGTGTACTTAGTTTGATTTGACTATCCTAAACAGCTTACTAAGGCTTTAACATAACCTCAATCATTTTACATGGAAAAACAGTCAGGCTAAAAAATAACTTGCCTCTAAAGCTTGCATAACAAGGGAGGCAACTGCTTCATCAATGTTGGTGAGCCCGACCTCCCAGGCACACACAAGCAGTCGCCCCTGTAACATGGACACATCAGGCAGGCACATTTCACGTCCCGCAAACTCTGAAATAAAGTATTCATCATTAAAGTACCATCCAGATGCTCCATTCATCATTATGATGCCTGCATACTTCATACAAGAATCATATCATTTGAATGTATTTAATTTGTCGAAGAAAAATATGTTTTATATATTACCAAAATAGTGACTTGATTTTTTGGCTCTAAAAAAATGCAAAATATCAAACCAAATGTCAAAAAAATATTGATTAAAATTACACATCAGTTGTTTATTTGACAAGCAACTATATACTTAAAACAAGAGGAGAGTTGCAAAGGGAACGCCAACGTTTGTCTGTTTTTCAGTCGAAAAAGGGGCATAAGTCTACATTTATTAAAAATAAAATTATGGGCTTTGCTATATATGTGCATATTGTCTTTGGGAACAGATGTACCAAGTTTTAATTGAATCTCTTGAATGTTTTTTGTTATAGCCAAGGTTAAAAGAATGCATGTCAATGCCATCAACACTAACAAAACCAAGGCTATGACAATAACTCGACTCTTATTTTGTTAAAAAAAAGAAGAGCTAAAAGGCTTTAAACAAAAGCTGTAGAAACATATCAAAAGAAAAAATCTTGCCGAACTGACAAGGGGATAAAAGGACAGTTCTCACCCATATCTTTCACGTCCTTGTAGGTGGCTGGAACAGCACAAGACATGGGGTTGACAGGCACAAACCTCTGCTGCAAATAATCAAACATCACTTGCTTGTACATTCACTGGTTCAGTGAAAGGCTACATGTATGTGAGTTCAGCAAGAAATCTTTTCTCTGGTAGAACCTACAGTAGTACTGGTGTCCATTCTGAGCGGTCATGAGAGAAAGTTTTTCACTGGAGGTGGATGAATATCAAACACAGACACTTATACCACATTAAGTTAATTATGACATTAGTATTTCCCCCAGTTCAACATCCCTTCAAAACTTAAGCTAACCATCCGACTCCCTTTAATTCTGACCAAACATCACAATCCTGAAAATCCTGAAAACTTAGTTGAGAGTATGAAAGATTCAGACCCATTAAAGCAGGGCTTAAACCTCTGTTTTCCGATTTATTTAACAAAAACTTAACATTCATTCATGTCTTTTCACTTGCACCTAAATTCCAGGGAGACAACTGGTACAAGAAATATAAATACAAGTATGAACCTAGAATACATCTAGATTTAGACAATAAACAGAAACAGAGATAATTATCAATCAAAATAAACAAGAGCAACAAGGTTGCATTCTCATTCATCAGAGGTTCGATCATGATACATCTATACACATAGCATCATCACTCTGGTGAACTAGAATGCGTGGTTAATGCTTGTCTATTTTTCTTGTTCAACCAAGGACTTTTGCCCGACAAATATTAGATTCAGAGCTATGGGACTTGCAATATAACGGCATATTGTGGTATTGACAAGTTCACAATAATATTCTGAATACTTTGAACTGTTTTCAAATTTAAGGCCAACATGAAAGCATTTTTAATGACAATACAACTACATTTTTTCTTCGAAAACCAGACAAGCTTATAAGTGTTAAGTTTGCTGATGTTTTGTTTGACAATGATGCGAACAATTACATCAAAACTATGTAATATACCTTAAATAAAAACATTTGTAAATTTCAGACATATATAGATCAAAACCTTTTGAACCAAAAAATGGACATATGTACAGTACCTGGAAAGAACTTCGGATAGCTGTGGGTTTTCTCTTGAGTTTGCCTTTCTTCAGCAGCTTTCCTGAACTAGATACAGGAGGAGGGGATTTTGGTACTGAAATAGAATAGACTTGTTCAACACATATTAGCAATGATAAACACATTACATAACGAGGGGTGAAAGCCAAAAGGTTCTATCTGCTTCTTTATTTAATGTCACTTAGAACCTTTTCGCATTCACCCCTTGATAAGCTCTGAGCAGTGTTATATGGTTGAGAACCATTTGTCTCGAGGCTTTACCATGAAAAAAAACAAAAACATTTGTCATTCCTGGGTGATAACTGGTACTTATCATTGATGCAGCTCTGAGTGTATTGAATCCAAGACCCTATAATCCAAAGTCTGATTTATTGATCCACCATTACCACAGTGTCCTAAGCACTGCTGTAATGATGGGTATTGTAAATTGTTTACATGTTAATGAATGTAGCATAACTTCCTCAGACGCTGTACCTACATATTACGGTCACTTGCCTAGTCTTGATGATATATTACAATTATTAAAAGTGCAAACCTAACACATGATTTGAGTTATTTCTTACAAAATAAAAGACTCTATATTAACCACAGACATTAAGAATTAACCACAGACATTAAGAATACACACTGACACCAACCTTCATAATTCATTAATGATATCGATCACCTCACTTACAAATGTCGAGCTACAAAATCCCATGTTTCAGTGCCAACGTTTTGGAAATTTGATCACACATTTTTTTTACAAAATGCCGAAGTCACAATTTTTGTAGTTACAGTTTCTGAAGGTTCAGAATTTTTGCTTCTCTGTGAGATGTCGAATCATTGCTCAGCATTTTGGTCACATGATACACCATTTTCTCATTTAATTATTTACTCGGCATTTTGCAGTAAGATGAGGCTCGCCTTTAATGATGAACTGGAATCGCAATTTCATTGGTTTTAAACAGTTTCCATTGTATTCAAAGGTTTCAAGTCAAAAGGTTTGGCCATATATATGTCAGATGTTCAATCTTATAATCGTAAGTCTGTTTTAAAAGAAACGAATGTATATCAATATCTACTTACTTGTGGATGCACTGAGGGTGTGACATTTTGAAAATATCGCCAGCAGGAATTCATTATGTAGATGGACTGTAAAATGTAGAATACATGTATAAGGGTAAGTCAGATAATTTAGATATTGCTTTTATTTCATGAATTTGGGAATTTTTGGTTTGGCCAAGGTCACACTTTTTTGAGAGATTTACATTTCAGATTTTTTTTAAATGAACTGAGAGCAATTGTTGATTGAATATATCAATAAATTTTATATTCACCACATGATCAGTTTTAGAAAAGTAGCGAAAACTTTTCCCTTGTGAAATTTTAACAATTGATGGTAATCATTAAAAAATGCTTTCTACGTGTATATATATAAACAAAGAAATATTTCAGAGGAAAGCTAAATCAAGAAGTACGGTAGTACCTTGAGCTTATTATAAATAAACAGTTTGTTTTGAGAAAAGATTGATAAGAATTTAAGAATTGCGTATTTTCAAATGCATAATGATTAAATTTTACTGTTTACTAGGCCACCATTAAATTTGAGTCTCAATTATATAAATTTATTATTGTAGATGTAACACAGATCAACAAAGAATATTTATATTTTGTCTAAATAACATACAACCATTTTTATATATGACAAACTTATCTTTATAGTTAGATGAAAAAGTTTCAAAAGGTTACCTGTTTTTGCCTGTAGCAATTTTCTTGCTTCTTTATCGAATTCCTCTTTTGCAATCTAAAAAAAAAATGTTCTCTATTTTTACAAATCACAGGTTATAGTAAAAAGAGCCACATTTAAATGAGCACAGATAAGTGAACAATACAAGAGCATAGCAAGTCAATGACAATTTTGCTCGCCCATTTTATTCAGCTTTGGAGGGGCATAGTTCAATATAAATTGCTCTTTACTACTGTCCCTGGTGGTACATCCATGCATATTTTACATTTTTAAACATAATTAGGAAATAAGTACAATGTTTGATATTGTTATTAATATTCAAGACAAACTTTGTTTTATGGTCAACATAACTCAACTACAGTATACCCAAACAGTGAACAATTCTCGACTAATATTCTTTTTTGAAACTGACAAGCTTTTAAATAATGATTGTTTTTGTGAAGTTAATGAACAGTAATTACATCATTTTATAAAACAAATCATCATTTATTTCAATAAGGTTCTTACCTTCATCCTGAACCACTGTTTTAGGTGGAATAGGTAACTGAAAGAGAATTATAGAATATTCAATACTATTCATTACATTATAGTAATAAATACATGTATACGTTGAAATTTATTAAATAATGAATATATTACTTATTAGTCCAAATAATTGTATGTTGAGGGATTTTTTTATGATTTTTGATATGGCAAATTTTTTTTATAACACATCTTTTATTTTGGACAAATGAAAATATATGCAAATATATTACACAATGGTATGTCAACCATGACTACACTTGGTAAAGAGCTTGTTTCAATAGGAGCCGCATAATTTTAGGCCCGAAACAAAACATTTTGCTTAATGTTAAATGTTTCATAGGTTATTTCACTAATGATATAAAGAGCAATCTGATGATTTTAAAATTCATTGTGTGAAATTTATACAGGTCTACAGGAAAATGAAGTCAACTGGGAGTTATTGCTTTACTGACGCAGCCCAAAAGACAGATGGGTTTCTTCAAAGTTGCCAATCAAGTGATTTCAAGTCTATCAACTCCTTAAAAAGAAGAATCTGAACAAGCCAAGCCAACATTTTATACATGAATGGCTGATAAGACGTTGAGAATTGCCCTGCAGCTTCTTACAAAACATTTAATATTAACTATTTACAAGTACACTACTTTATTGTATAACTGACTACTCATACACATATCAGGAGACTGATACCTTTCAGGAGAGAGAATGCTGTTGTGTTTTCAGCTATTAAATACACGGAGTTTTTTTGTTATCAGTAATTAATATTTCCATATATTCATTATTTAGTAAGAAGTTCAAAGTTTTCACTAAACATTTATGTTTGTTATACATTTTCATGTATTGATGTTCAATACGAGTATCCCCCTAGTGCAGTCATGTTCAAATAATGATTAAAACGTAACCTTATATTATTTATGACCTAAATATCAGATTTGGAGATTAATGACTAAGCAAACGCATATCAACTGCTCATTATACAAATACAAAGGAAGCTGTCGAATGACATTGACAAGGCAGTTAAAAGGGCAGCACGGCATGACACTCTAGCTGAAAACAAGTGTAATAAGCCTGCCTATCTAAACATTTTAGGATAAAATTTTCCCAAAGACATTTATGTAGCCAAACAGTGTCTTGATATACACGGATATACACCGATAATCTGAAATCGTAGGGACCCCAAAATTTATTTTGGAATAGTGATATTTCGGATTAACAATTTTAAGAAAATGACAGCATTCGCGAATTATAGATGACATGAAATACTAAGATTGCAATGTCGGTTACACGTAACCAAAATGATAAGACTTACTGTCAGTTTGAGTGAAATTTCGAATATACAAAAATATTTGTTGATTTATTGTTTCATAAATGACATATAATTTGTTATTATACTTCCTTATTAAAGCAACATAAAACATTTAAAACAAAATGGCAGCACATGCATGCATTCAGAACATAGCATGGATTGTTCGGTAGAGGTTCGAGTGACACTTTAATAAGGAAGTATAATAACAAATTGAGTGAGCAATGCATATCTGATGAAATAGACATTTTCGAATGATATTCAGATTGTGTTAACCATCAATTATATACACACTTTATAACCCAAATGAATCGCTTATTTTCTGACATCGATGTTTGTAACATACGAGTGCGTAATGTCATTCTTTAAAGGGACTGTAGACCAGATTGGCACCGTAAGAGTTTTTTTCCGTTATGAATCTCAGGACAATTTTCTAATAGAATGTGTTACGCTTTGATATCATAATTGTAAAAAAAAAAGACCCAAAATGATGTAAAAAAAAAAATTGTGTTCGAACCCATGTCGCCAAAATTGCAGACCAGCGTCATATCCAATGAGCTACAATGGCTTACTCTAATTGGGTGATATAATTAAGCTATACACCTAACTCGATAATATCACTTGATAACACCGACTAGCCAATCACGCATAAGGAATTTTTTTTAATGGAAAAATACGAAATAACTGCTAAAATTAAATAAATTGTAAACTATGTGGTACTTCAGTTAGTAAGTTTCAAATGCATTGTACACATCGATGCCAAGTTTATGTCAGTTTTCGACAATTTTCTTTTTTTTCGCTATTTTATCATACGGAGTACAGCCCCTTTAACAAGCACTAATGGTGCTCCATTGTCACCTCAAGCCGATGCTCGAGTGCATTCACAGTATGGTGCAAAAAACCATGACATGATCGAGTTCAAAATAAGAATTGGTAAAATACCAAATCCGGACCGTAATTTTTACTTCGGAACAGCGATTATTTTGGACTAGCAATTTCGGATTAAAGATTAAAAAGTTAAAAAATAATTTCGAAATAGCGATAATTTCAGATAAACGGTGTTCGGAATAGCGGTGTTCAACTATATAATGGCTTTGATCATTCAGAATTCTGCTGGTTGACAGAACAAATATGAACATATATTACCATTTTTTTAATCAATAACTGAATGATGTGGATCAATACAGAGTTTCATCTTGTTTCGTGAGAATTTGTAATAAAGGTTTATATTCATATTTTACCATGTAAGTGCAAAGCTATTTTGCACAAAACAAGCATTAAATGCATTAAAAAAAAACATGAATAACCTTTCCCATAAAATGAAACTTGACTGACACAGACAACAATTATGCCAAGCAGAACAACTCAACCCAATCGCAATAACTCGACCACCTCTGACAAGCTTCAAGATAGACCTTGTAAATATATTCGTAACAACTCAGCCATGGCCGAAGTGTTCCGATTTTTGTAAAACTGTGAACTGCAGCCTTGCAGGTGCCCTTCATGTATATTCATTATGTTTTGACAGAATGAAATGAAGAAAACCCATCAAACTCATAATTATTCGTTGGATATTTATTTTTTGTACGTAACTAATATAAAATAACATTATCTGGTAATATTTCTTGTTTTTATGATTATAGACGCAATATGCTTTCACCCAAATCCCGATCAGAATAACTACCTATTTTTGGTACAAAACAATTTGTAGGTGAAGGATTTGCCATATTAAAAATCGTAAAAAAATCTTTCATCGAACAATTATTTTGACTACAGCACCAGCCAAACATTAAATAAAACAATAACAACTTTAAATATTTCCTCATGAGAAAAGTTAAAAAAAAATCGAGAACACGAGTTCGACTAGTGCACATATATTTTAGATTTTAAAATAACCTACGTCAGTACCTTTATTACTGTAAGAAATTTATTTTCTTAATAGGCTAAATGGCAATGTTTCGGATAAAGTTTTCGGATCTCAGAAATAAACGCACGGATAACTAAAAAATATTTTTATTATTTATAAAATAAACGTTTTTATTATGTTTGGCTGAGTTGACAAACCTTTTCCATTCCTCTCCTAAAACTTCCGCCAAGTTCTTCTTTGCTGTAATTAAATCAATGGGAGCTGCCATTTTGATAACAGTCAAACCGTCCAACAATCGGACGGTCAACGACAGCTTGCGTAGGTAGTTACGTGCATTAAAGTATAAAAGCAGGAGTGGGCACTTATAGATATATAGCAAAAATGTTTCAGAGACTTAATTCAGGGGTAACATATCCTCTCCGACAATATTTATGATTTAATGAATTTTATGTAAAATGACAACCAAAGAGAAACATATAGTTAACCTCGAAAACAGCACACGTGTAACAGAGCTGGTTACTTTAGTCAAACAAAAACATGGATGCATGGTTAAAATGCAGAGGATAATTCGTTGTTTCTTCTTCCTCTTCGTAAATGGCTAACGGTCAAATATGACTAGTATGGCCATGCGTGGGGGGGGGGGGTAAATAAGAGTAAGAATGTTAAGTCAAGTCATGTTTGAGCATTAGAAAAATAGTTGAGCCCCTACTTAATAGCTTAGCATATGAAAATATTTTGTAAGGTTTGTTCTTCGGGTGGGGGGGGGGTACATGAAAACATGTACTTTTTTAAATGCTTAGATTGCTGAACCCATTCAGAATTCGAATTTAGTATCTTTATCGCAGAATATACGTTTAAATGACTATTTACTACTTAATTAGTAATAAAAAAGATACGTGGTCACTTACTTGCCACATTGTGTAGTTAACAACATGTTTGATAAAATAGTACTGTTAATACTGTCACAATGCCGGGCCGTTACTTGAGCCAAATGTATTTTAGGAGTGGTTCAGGTAATCTAACATTGCTGCAAAACTACGTCTCTTGTACAACTAATAGCCGATGATTTGCAGAGATGCATTTACGGAAGAAAAAAGACTTACAACAGTTATGGAGATGAGAAAGAGTGGCAATTGAATTCCATACCCAGAGATCCTAAGTTTTATATATTAACAAAACGGCAGCCCGAAACACATGCCATACAACATCCACGGCAACACTCTTAAAGTTACTAAAGTATCGAAATATCTTGAATGTAAAAAACAAAACAACCTTAACTGGATTACAATATCAACAACATCAATAAGAAAGAAGATTACACCAGAGCCTTTATCTAGAAAAGAAACCAAGTAAAAATGCCCTTAGAAGACCAAGGAGTTATGTTATCTAAGCTCCGGGCACAACGGATCGTATGAATTTTTGACGTTGATATGTCATGACTGTGTCGCAAGTCATTCGTTCGACAGTATTGGGACCTTCGTGAGTTGACGGGCATTGTCAGTGGTGTTTTAAAAATAACATGGTCGTTGTTCACTCTTAGTTTAAACATATTTTATTTATCAGCGTATACACGTATGGTATAAAGACAAACATAAATGTGGTGTAGTAGTTTGCAAACGACAAAGAGCCAATGTAAGGGAAATGGGCCGATAGTTGTTTGTCTTGCATCGTCACCGTTCATAGAGAAAGGTACCACTCTTGTAATGTTCCAGTACTCAGAAACAGTGCTTTGATCTATGGAAGCTTGACAAAACCTTTTGAGAGTTTTGGTCTGCAAATGAACTGGTCCTTATTCTGTGTCATTGACCTTTTGTAGTTTCACTTTTACTGGTAGTTTACCTTGATTACTTTGATATGCTCCATAGGCTGCTAGGACCCAAATCAAGTATAGTGCTAGGGTCTTAGTTTTATAAACTTAAGAAAGCTTTTCATTTAGGAGGTTTGCTTTGGTGTCATTGTCTGAATGGGTTGGACCTTTTTGCTTTAAGAGGTGAAACGCTATGCTTTCATATATATTTTACGCATTATGAGCTCCATAGTAATTGTGAGCATTTTGTTCGTTTTTGTTGTTGTTTCCTCGTTTGTTGTCCTTGTGAAGACTTGTAAAGACGAACGTTTGAAGTAACGCCCAGATATACCCCACCCCCCTCTTTTTTACCCATGAAAACGCTTTGAAGACTTTGTCATACATTACAAATCTCAAAAAAAGTTAGATTAAGCAAACTTCTTACAATTTTGGTTTGGTGACGTCTTAATGTCACTTCAGAGTCTAAAACATTAACTTTTTTTCAAAAGGGTTTCCAATCGCCAAGCTTAAATGTAAATGACAGTTTGCCGAGCGTTCAGCGAATTTCTTTTCATCAATACGCTTTTTTGGAAACCGAATGAATTACACTTTGCGAAAGTTAGAAACAATAGGGTCACTTTCTAGAGTCTGAATGACTCGTGAAAGATTTTTAAAATGTTATCACTATTTCTCTTAGTTTTAAGCCCAAATTCACGTGAGATAACTATGCCATTGCTTAAGCATCAATTTGAGTTGTCTTTCTTGCGTTACGAGCGAAAAGTTAACTCCTTTCATTGTATTACAAATGCAACAAGAAAGACCATTGATGCAAAGCATCAGAGGGCGCCGTTTAATAGTTTATGCACTTGTTATATGTTGAAAAACAAGGAATGTCAAGGCCAACAAGCATATTATGGTGCATTGAACCGCATCTATGAAATTCTCAAAATGTTTGTAGTTTTCTGCATGACAACATAGGCAAAAGCATTGAAATTGAAGATTTTCAAGTTGAACATTTCATTAGGGGTGGGGTACATTAATGAACAAGACAGAATTAGGGTGCTTGTGCATTGTACTTTTTGTCATTGCCACATACCCATATACCAAGTTTTATTTCAATACCATAAGTAGTTTTAAAGTAATGCTCTGGTCAAGAAAAAGCGGCAAAGGGCAATAATTATGTAATTAGCTTAAAAACAGCTATAGTCATTGCGCACTGCACTTCCTCTCGTTGTGCTAAATACCATTGAATGATGTTTAATGAAATCCCCAAAAAAGTAGTTTTCTAGTTATGCTCCGGACAGGAAAAGATACAAAGGGAATAACTCTTGCAATACGCTGAAATAGAGTTATTGTTCATGTACACTGCAGTTCTAATCATATAGGGGGAGGGGGCAACGTCACCATGCTGGAATGACAACTTGTAGGGAAGAATAAGTTACCTCATTCATCATGAACAAGTGATATGAAATAACAATTTAACAATTTGTGTAGTACTTTAATAAATATTATCATTTCGTCCGAAAGTTGCAAACATAAATAGAACATAATTATTGAACTGTAAAGTTGCAAACATAAATAGAACATAATTATTGAACTGTTATATAAAAAGTGAACATTGTTTACTAGATGAAATGCATTTATAACATAACATGCCTTGTTTTTAGCTGTTTAATAATACTAATGTTAACTTCTTCATTTACATAGTAAAGAAGAGTAGAACATGGATGTTTTAGTTGATATTAACACAAAAACAGCATGTGTCTTATTGGACAATGGCATTTTTTTCAAATATGATAAAAATAACGCATTCAAACTGAATATGTATCAGACTATGTATGAAGGAAATAATACTGTTTCTATTTTTCACAAAGGTTTTGAAATACAACAATGCACATATAAGCATAAATAGGCCAAATATGCAAAAAAAAATAAATAGTAAACAATGTTTGAAAGTGATACTGAACACTTAAAATAATTTCTTTGTGCATTAAATGAATATATACCAGAAAAGCAATACTAAATCAAGTCCAAAATGTATAATAACATGAAGAACACCCCTTTATGAATATCTTCATAACAAATCAGAGTACATGTAAACAATAATCATTTATATCATTAGTATCAAATGTGTCCAGTTTAAAGTGTGTTTTCATTTGCATTAAATTACATTGTAATATATACCAGAAAAGCAATTATAAAAATCCTTAAATGTATAAGAAACTGAAGACAATAAAGAATAACACCCATTTATGAATATCTCCAAAACAAATAAGAGGTCACCTATATATAAAACAATAATCATTCGTATAATTAGTATCAAATGTGTCTAGTTTTTGTGTGTCTGTTCATTATCTTTAAATGAGCATCTTTAAAGTGAAACTCTTATTTGAAATCAATACATATAATTGTATATATAACACACATCAAATTGAATGAAAAAACAATAACTACTTACTAAAGAATGCATTTACTGAAATATCGTTTACTGATAACAAGCTTGTCACCCTGTTTATAATAGCAGAATGCATGACAAATATTAAATGATCAATTGGTGATTGCTAAAAGATTTACTGTGGTCTACTATAGTATCACAAGGCAGAAATACCATGTTTTAAGTTCATTCTTATTAGCAAATTGAACTCAAGATCCTTCATTAGAAACATTGTTGTTGACATCTATCAACCCATTTTGAAAAATGAAAACAATAATATTAATTATCATAAGTCTTATTGGGGAGTAAGAGTGCATCTTTAAAAATAGTGTGTGTGTTTTTTCACTTAAATATGTAACAATTCAGTTTGACAAATGAGACAAAAGTTAGGAAATAGAAGTAGTAATTGTACATAAAACAAAACATCAACACAAATTGACAAAGCTCAATATAACAGGAAATCTATATTATGAAAACACAAATCCTTAAAGGCCATAATTATTTGAACTGAATTAAGGTATAAGTAATACACACTTTTATAAAGCTTTTACGGACAACATAGTTATTATCATGGTACGTTATGAGACTTTTATCCAAATTTTGAAGATTTTTTACTGTTAATTAAAAATATTTTGTCTTTATTTGATTTTTTTTCACATTATCAGAGATTATGAAATAAACACAACAGTTTCTGGTAAAATAAACTTCAGTTGACAGAAAAATTACGTTCATATTATTGATACACATGGAAAAAAATCATTTTGATTGATCTTGTGAGTCTTCGGAACAGAGCAGTGTTTCGATGTTTGAAAATATATAGCAGTTTTATAAATTCATAAAAATAGTTAATAATAAGACAACCTGCTGAAATCATTTAGATATTTTCTATGATGTCTAATGAACAATTCAAAAGACAATTTATAATAGTTTACCGTTCAGTTTTGAAGAAAATATACATAATGTCATGTAACTATACATCTTTATAACTAATAAAATGCTTAAAAATCAACCTTTTTCTTGTAAAAAGCTCAGTTGGACTTATTCATAAAATGTAATCATTTAAATAAATGAATTTTACTTATGATACTAACTCAGAATTCAGATTTAAAAACAATGAATGTACTTTTAAATTAAAATATGTAAAGAAACAAGAACACTAAGTAGGCGGTAATGCCCCTCCAAAAATGTCAGAGTGAAAGTTCTCAACTAATGTCTTTTGAATATTATAACATGTAAACAGTCTCTGTTGGTAATCGATGTCTATTTGTTTTATTTAGTCAATGGTATTCTAACATTTAGAACTTTTCACAATAATTCTTCACTCTTCAACATTTGAAGTTTGGTTTGTTCCCATGCGTTTGTACTTGTAGTGTCTGCACAGATGAAAATTACTCAATGCTGAGTCAATGCTGATTTAACAAGTCTTTACCCATCTAGAATGTTTAGTGCTGTAAAAGAAAAAAAAAAGTACTTTCTAACTAATTTGTATAGATAATAATACTGCCATACATATACAAAATAAAATATAAACAGTTTAATATTTCTTAACATTATTTAAAAACAACAACAATAAGCTGATACATACATGTATATAATATAAAGAAAATTACTAAATTTATCAATAAAATTCATCATCACCACCACCATCACCACCACCACAACCACTGGATTATTGAAAACAGTGATTTTATAAAACAACAAACACCAACCCAAATATGTTTTATATGAAATACTCACATCATCTCTATCAGATGTGGATAGACATGGATGTCAAATCTGTCTCAATGATCCAACAAAGTATTTAATGCAGGCTGGAATTCTTCATATAATAGTAATATTCAGTCCTTTTCCTGCCTGAAAGAAATTAGACTTCTGATTATCAACCAACAGAAACTACAACCGTAAAATACAAATGCACATGTATTAATTATACATTCTGCACTAACATCCGTTTAAGCCAAGAGTAAGGGTTGGTAGGCACAAATGTGTAGATGTTGTGCATATGGTTGATAATGATTCACAACAGTATGGCGTTCAACGAGACCTACACCAAGCAAATGAATGTCGCTTGTGTCCAAGCTGTTGTGGCTTCCAGCCCGAAACCATGTACATCTTTTAATACAGGTTTATTTTGAAAATATGCAGTTTGTAAACAAATAATGGGTATTTTTAAGTCTAATATTTTTCTAAGATAAAACAATCAAATAAAAGATTACATACTCATATCATATACATAAATGATGTACATAAGTGCATTTAAAAATATGTAACATGTACATAATGCACCAGTCAATTGTAACCACGGCCCTCCAGGTCTGGGGATATGCCGGGGATATGCCGGGGAAATGGGCTGTGTTTTTAACTTTCAGGTGGCCTCGCAGTGCCGGGTGAATACGGTGGTTTTGTCTTTGAGCCAGATATAGCAGGGAATATGCCTTACCTAGGCTCCCTGGGGTACGGGGCATATGGCGAGGATTTGACCATCAGTTCGTCCCCGCAGGACGAGGATTTTACCCGGGGTTGGCTGGACAGAAAGTAAAAGTCCCAGCTATTCCTCGGACATGATGGGGCTTTGGTTACAATTGACTGGTGCATTATAAGTAGATGTAAAGTATGTAACATGTATATTTATAGTACATGTAGAAATATTAAAACGCTGTCTTAACGTTTAGCAAATAAAAATGATTTAAGAATTCCAAAGAAATTAAAAAAACATACATTTTTGAACACATAAACTTACACAACTACTCAAGGATACTTACATGAATAGCCCTTTGATACGAATATCCCAATTCCATGCTGATTGTTGACATTATTTTTTCGACAGAAAATCTTCTCTTACGCGTATAATTCACTTATAATCCATGTTTTACTGTAATGACTCAAATTGTTAGATGTATCGTAATCAACTGTCAGTGTGCACTTTTAGTGTTTACTTATTTTAAACGTATATTCATGACAAAACCGAGTTTCCAACTATTAATCGACGATGTAGAAATTGACCTATGAATAGCGGGGAAATAGCTTCTGGTTCTAAAAATAGCAACATCCGGATATGTGTAGTGTTCTAAAAATAAAACAACTCGGGGGCAATCGTAATACAATTTTACTAATGTCACCTTCAACACATTAACAAATAAAGTTAGGTGAACATTTAATCCAATATCGATTAAATTAAAGAAAACAGCTAACTCATTGTTTATTAATGCAGTAAACATAACAAAACAACATAAAACATAATTATTCCCATTCACATAATTACCGGTCCACACATTTTACATTTCATTCGGAACTCCTCCGAATATTTACATTTCTGGCACATGATATTACAGTTAACCAATCGGAAAACGTAAACGAAACGGAAACAGTTATTAAACTTATTTGTCGTTCTTCAAATATAATGTTTTGAAGATAAATTGAAGACAATCTATTCAACCACAAATAGCATTTTTAACACCCATGCAATCGCCATCCATTTGCATTTTTTAATCATAATAAAACAACAGTAAAACCCAACTGTCAATCAACTTAAAAACCGCTCCTACCAATAACTAAAATAAATTCCCATTCCATAATAGGCGCGCTCTCCAGAGCGGCGCCAATGAAACCGTATCATTTTAATTTAAATTGTTTGCCTATTAAAAATACACATAACAGAAAAATAAACATGTTTGATTTGGTTTTAAACCTTTTGCATTCATACAACTAATGATGAAACAAAATATAGGTTCTACAAAGTAAACCTACTAGTAAAACAGTTTTTTTAACACCAATTTATTATTAGATGACAAGCACTTACACGTTCTTGGATTTCTTGTATAATTATTACAATATGTCAGTGTTTATTGAAACAAGCCCTAGGCCAAGAACGTTTCGCCTTACTTTTCCTTTGCAAAGCTCTTGAAAGCTAGTGCTCAAAACGTGAAGAAACATTAATTATTAGTTTTCTAATTATCTCTCAGGTGATCTCATGACGAAATAAACAGCGGGAAACTTTGTGTTATGAACATAGTGTTAGGAATAAATCAACAGAAGTAGAAATTAACGTTAAAAATTTGTCCGGCAGCGGTCGGGTCGAGCAAATATTAAATATATAAGTAAGCATGCTATAGCCAGACCGCCCACAACAGATACAGATTTTAAAACAAGTTTGTTTGTCATCATATAAATAGCCAAATAATTTACAGCAATCGAAATGGGTACACATATACAGAGTCTCGGCTCCCTAAAGCAAACGCCTGCATAAGAGATGTACACAGCGCATGAAAATATCGCAAGATTGATGGACAGGAGTGGAGGTACTCCTTCTAAGCTGTGTGATTGGATAACACCGGAAAAAGATACGATGATGCTGATGAAGCAAATGGTAGCTGAAAATAGAATAAAATATATATTGAAAATACTTTTACTTCTTTTTGAACCTCTGGAATTCGTTCGCACGTATCTGCATGCGTTTTCATAGAATCACATGAGATATAACAAGCAGACCTATACAAAATTGAAAGCCGGGGTAACAAAACATAATGACCCAGATAGGGGATAGTCATTGTGAAATGACCCACATGTATGAAAAGGAACCAAGACATAGAAAACAGAGACAGAAAACAGAAATATACATTTTACAATATACATTCAAACATATGCAATCCTTTTTTAAGATCAAATGATTATTTTGACATAATTATCTGGTTCAAGTGTGAGAAAGTCAGTCTTAATCAAAGAGAAGTAAGTACAATTTTTTAAAAAGCCGTTCATAAAGTTGATATTTTCACCCCTGATTGAAGATAATAACTTTGTCTACAACCGATTTTCAGTTTTTTAGTTTACATATAAGATATCAACAAGCAAATGGTAAAACTAATACATAAGATCACCAAGCACAAACCACAATGGCTGATGGGATAATCAGATAGTAAATTTATTCATGGGTTGAATACCTTGAGGTAATACCATCAATTAAACGTCTAGAAAATGTAAACAAGAACAGCAACGACAACAACAAAACATAAAAATCAAAAATCTACTAATACTTACTTTTATTGCTACTACTACTACTGCTACTGCTACTGCTACTGCTACTGCTACTGCTACTGCTGCCGCCGCCGCCGCCGCCGCCGCTGATGCTGCCGCTGCTACTGCTGCTATTACTACCACTTCTATTTCTACTACTACTACTGGCTATTATAGATTAAACTAAAATACACGATCATAATTGTTGAGGGTTATTTTTCCTTACACCAGCCTTTAAATTAAGGTTCGAAAATTCTTGCTCTGACACAATATTTAAGAAATAATTCACAACATTGAAGGTCATACAACATTTAATTTACTGCCAATCAGCCCCCAAAGATGTATATGGCCGAAGCATTAGCCGAGGACCATTCACCTTCGGGGTATGACTGGCGGTTCCTTATTATGCCATACGGCCCGAGGTGGTGTGTTATATTTCGTATCCTATAAATTTTATGTTACCATTCAATAATTGTAAAGCGCTTTTGATGTGTTTTATTGAACAAAGCAAACAATGCACAAACATGTTTACTTTGATTACTCGCCGTTTAGAAATAATGAAAAGCGACAAACAACAGTTTCATGAGGTCAGCGGTCCATGCAAGAATTTAAATATACAAAGAAGATTTATGTAAGTAAAATACAACATTATAGTTGGAGGTCGAGTTGTTGCATTTATTGATTGGACAAATATCAGAAGGAAGAAAAATATATTACCTGCAAAAAATACAACCATTCCATTGTAAAATTGACATCTTTTTCTTTCATCCGAATCTCTTATTAGCTGGCTTATTGTTGTAAGTAAGATAGTTATACCGTGGACAACAATGTATGTGATTTGTAGACCGGCAGCTGCCTTGATGAGCGAATAAACATCTAAAACAAGTAGACACAAATTAGTTAACATCTAAAAGTATGTTTCTAGTCGTGTAACGTTTTTTCGTCTTTTTGTCATCGGACATCGGTAAGTGTTCTGTACAATTCACATTTTAGAAGTTTAATTATTATAGTCATGATGCACTATTTTGTTTAGGTAAGGTACTTGGCTGAATGACATGTCATACTTGCTTGTTACGCTTAATATTTATAAAATAAATCTACGGAAACAAGCTCAGTAGCCGAAATTTTAAACATAAACCCCGTTTAATGGCACAGGGTAAACGCCAAAGAAATATAACACAAAACAAACAATCATAAACCAGAAACATTAAGTTCAGATATTTCGAAAAAATAAGGGCCAAGCCCAAATA
Organism: Mya arenaria; assembly: GCF_026914265.1. Lineage (NCBI taxonomy): Eukaryota > Metazoa > Mollusca > Bivalvia > Myida > Myidae > Mya > Mya arenaria. Next base: position 26,070,631 of record NC_069138.1, on the reverse strand, counting down.
CTCAAGCCAATTCTCGGTCTCAATCTAAACTCATTTTACCACATAAAATAATTTGTTAATCAAGTATGCATAAGATTGCAATTTTTAAAAAATGCATTTACTCATAGAATGTGTTGATAGAAATACCACTTAGTATGTACATGTCATTAAACATGAATAAATAACATCCCAGTAACGTATTAGTTACCATGTCTTAAATTCATGAGAAGAGCTGTCATAAAAATTCAATTTTGAATGAAACATTATATTAAGGAATAAATTCATATGCCTTTGTCATACATTCAGGAACCTATATCAAAATCCTTCTTCTGTTTTCTTACAGAAAGGATATTTCCAGGCTATTCATTCGTTTATGTATTGTAATAATAAACAATGCACAATTACTAGATTCGCATGAAAAATCTTTTTCTCGAGAGATCTATCGTCAAAAACTTACTAGATTCTGATGGAAAACAATCAGACAATGGTGAACACTCGCTGATGTTAGAATTGCTATTTTCCTCAGTAAAATTGCAGCATTTAAAGAGACCAACTGCTACGTCGTCTGTTTCACCCCAGGCCCAGTATGGCAATACAACACTGGATATTGCAATGCTCATCGAGCATAGTGGGAATACGAGGCGCAGTAAAAACTGAAAACATTGAAAGGAGGATTAATATTTAGTTCGATGTGTAGTTACATTTGTTTTGTTTTTTTTGTTGTAGTGATGCATTCCGTTCATAATCGGATTTATTCATTCCTTTAATAAATATTTTATAAGTAATACAATCTGAGCCGAAATGGTTTAAAAAAAATACAAATAGACTGAAATGGAAAACGTTTGCAACAAACCTGAATCGTACAAAGACTGTAACAACCGTCTCCTAGCAATAACAATCCTGCACGTATTCCATTCGTACATCGACAGATCCTTGTCGTTAAGACACCACAAAATGCTGCCCCCACATACTGGTCTAGTTAAAACATAAATGTTATATGTATTAAATAAAATGAATACAGATATTTCTTCTTCATACCCGAAACCGCGCATGCAAAACCTGCACACAGTTTCGCATACGGGCTTGTCCTCCGGTGTGTCCAATTTTGCATATGCTATATCTTGTCAACATTGTTGTGGAAAACCATGCTCCTTATCAACGGATTGGCTTGTCCTCCGTTTATTACATAAGCAACAACTTTTATTCTCGTTATCAGCATTTGACAAAAACTGCTTTATTTTTTCGTAATGCGCTTATATTGCATAATTAAAGGCTTCCATTTGCGAAAAACCTTGTGTTGCATTTTGGTGTAAATCTTGAACAAATTTGGACAAAAATGGATTTCTTACATTTATTTTGTTTAACTGGGAAAATAACATTACTCCTCCAAGGTGGACATTTAAGTAACTAAGGTTAAATTCAATAGCAGCGTCGTTGCTTCTCATTATACCTGAAATGATGCGACCTGCCACACAGTCATCGCTTCTGCCAAAAATAAATCCATCTGTTGACGGCAATCGCCCCGGTACCTCCCCATCACAAACACCTGTTGTAAGAAAATTATGCATCATAGAACGGGATATATACCGGTAAACATGGACATTCACATTATCCAGCATTGGTTAGAAATAAATCGAAAACATTATTGCCTTTTTATGTTTTTCTTATTCTCAGCCCTACCTAGACTGAGCCCTGTTTTATATATATCATCCTAGCCATGCTGAGGGTCCTCTTTTATTCGTAAGTTTTAAAACATATCCCTGTTGTGCCTTGACCTTATGCCCTTGTGCCTTTACACAGTATTATCATTTCTTTGGTAGCTTCTGGCCTGTTCTTTGCAGTTTTAATTGTATTACAGGTTTAGCGTTAATATTGGTTCTATTTTTTAAAAACATATTGTTGTCAAAAATAAGCGTGTAATAGCGTTTTAGCTGTCTTTGTGAGTGTTTTGGTGACTTTACGCTACTGTTTGGACTCACACTTGTATACTTGTTAGATGTAGTTTCGAATATTCTTTGCCCTTAAAGCGGCATATATATATATACCTAGCTCACCTTACACAGCTGTTGTACATTTTGATGATTTAACATGTTAAAATCTTTGCAGAATTTCAAATGTATACGTTCTATTTATTCTAACTTAGTCCCCAAATCTAATACTAATTATATTGTATTGAAACAACAAAAGAATCGAATCGTTCACATACTGTCCCTGGCACTAATATAAAAGGTTTGACGTTCACTGACATAGTATTTGATGCCTTTTAACTATACCAGCTAAAGTGCTTTGATTGGGTACAAAACGACCTTTGTAGTACCTAGTAATTAATAAAATATATTTTCAACTTCTAGAGGTTTATCTCCATAAAACAATTTCGAAGCAATTTAAACAGGGCGTCTTTTTCTAAACACAACACTTTTCTATTATCATGTTAATTTCTTAACCATACGTTTGCCCATATTCGTGTAAGAGGTCAAGATTACATGTAAGTTGCATTTTGGTGATGGAACTAGTTTGGACAAATATTTGTCTCTGACATGAAATCTGTGGATCTGTGTGACATGCATTGAATCCTGACTGCCTGTTCATACGTACTGAAAGCCCGTCAAAATAAGTTTTTTTTAGAATACTATAAATCACTTGTTACAAAGATATATAAATATTTAAATGATGATTTCATAGTTGAAACATTTGTAATCAGCCCATAAACATATGAATGAAAATGTGTTTTTTTTTATATCTCACTTAATTTCAAAATTGTTACTATCGACTTGATACGCAATAAAGTGTTTTATATTGTTTATAGTGTTTGTTCGTATTGAATCTAAGAAAATAACAAGCCCATATATTACAAAAATACTTCATTTAACCTCAATCCAAATTTTAACTCATTTTGTCACATAAGAGCTTGGCAAGGTTCAAAATATTGTATGTTTTTATCCTTTTTTTAAAAAAAAAACGTATTTTTCAACAACGTGTTGATAAAAACCTTTTGTTTATGTTCAAGAGACTACTTAATATACGACCAATACTGTACCTGAGTAAAAATATCTTAAAAACAATGAATTGTTCTCAATAACATATTTCACTGTTAAATATGTTTTCTTTGGAATATTGACCAATTGAAGTTTATAATCAATATATTCTATTAGAGAATGCTCTTTTAAAAGGAGTAAAACAATATTTGAAAAATTAGGAAAAATCTCACTTCATATGTTTACTTTATCTTATATAAAACAAATAAAGCAGTTTCTACAAATTGCCAATTTATTCACAAAATACAATAAAATCAATTGATATTTACCTCTGATGTATCATTCGAGCTGTTTGAATGTGGACCACGCACTATAGTATCATGAACGTGTTTGATGAGTGGAGATATAAGTAAACATATTAACGAAAACTATATTACAAACAAACTTTTTTGGCCTTGAAAATTGCAAAAATAGGTTATTTCAGAATCGATTTACCAAAATAAAGATCACAATTAGAAAATGCATTTACTTTAGTTGTGGTGCCTTTTCGTCCATTTACCATAAATATTAGCAATCAGCAAGCACTGACATTTTGAATGGCACCAATATGGTTTAGGGTAAACAGGCATAATAACAGCATTGTTATTGACTCGATCAAAAACTAGCGGATACCGTACTTCAAGACACAAACATCTTCTCCATAAAATGGAATCCAACTGGAGAAACAATATGACTCCTCCAAGGTTCAATGCAATTAATTGAATGCTCAGTACGTGAACCTTTTATAACAATATGGTAGAAAGAATAGGATATCCAATACCAACATACTAATATTACCCAAACATTTCTTAGGGATGGACTTACAAACACCCTCATCACATTTAAAGCCGATAGTTGAGTGTCGATGGGGAAAGGACGCACTGTGACTTGCGATCCTCTCCTCCCACGACCTGCCAACGTTACGCCTCATGTAACATACTTTTATTATGTAAGTATCATTAAGCAATCTAATTTTTAAAAGTTTTATGTTACTAAAATAAATAAACTAGATGTTAAGAAAGGTTAAACAAGTTAGATTTCGGTTTAATACAAAGCAACCATACTCACAACAAATGAACCTTAAATAATATACTGGAAGTGTAATGTATATATGTCAATTCTATTCAGCAATTAAACCCTTTCAAAGAATATCGATATCATACATGGTTATCCACGCTATTCTAGCAGGAAATGTATGCTGCATGAGTTAAGAGATAAACAATGTTATGATACTTTGAATGCTTGGCAATGAAAGGTTAGCAACTGTTAGGGTCACAGCTAATATAGGCCACTGGCGTAGCTCTAATATCCTAGCAATCGGGCTAACACATTTAAATAGTCACAACCATGCCCCTTGTTAGCATGTTGTGAAAATACATTATAGGTACATTAATGCCAGAGCATGTGAATAAGAAATAGGTTCGTCAACAAGTAGGTCTGAAAGTGCTTCACGCGACCGCACGCTTGCTTTTGTGAATAAATATATTACACTAATGTATGAATAACAAATACAGTATTATATATATATATATATATATATATATATATATATATATATATATACCCTTATTTATACCCTTAAATACCCTGAGCAGACGACTTGTTGTTTAGGACGCACCCATACTCACAAATAAGCAGTATCAAAATCAATGAAAAATGTTTACATTGACCGAAAAGGATAAATGTCAAGGAAGATGCAGAAAACATGGTATTTCTACCTTATGCGACGACAGTTGATCACTGTAATTTTTTTCTATAAATGCATTATTTAGTAAGTAGTTAAAGGTTTATTACTTACAATTAATGTGTGTTATACATGTGTATGTATCGATTTTGAATACCAGTATCACTTTAAAATTGACCGGTATTTGATGTAATGATCAAAAAGACTTGAAATCGAATGATCCAAGAGAAAAAAGTATGTTATTTTTTCAGTATAAAACTTTTTAAACTATGATATTAAAACACATATTTCTACTTAACCAACAGATTATGACAAACATTTTGGTCCCTTATGTCCTCATGAAGACAAACATGGGTACCTGTCTGCCTTCATAGTATTAAATGCTGAAAAACATAATATATCATCCATTGTGGAAGATAATATTACCGTTATAATGTAGAAAAAAATAGTAGTGTCGCTGCTTCTCACCGTACCTGCAACGATGCGACCAGCCACACTGTCCTCGTATTTGTCATGACTGCAACCGTCACTGTACTTCTCCATCTGAGACATCTGTTGTAAGAAAATATGAATGATAGTACGGGGTATATATGTGGATAAACCACCACCGGTCGTTAATAGCTAGCATCGGTCAAAACGAAGTTCAAAATTGTCGTTATCACTCAGTTATTAATAATTTAAGCTAGAAAGTTAAACATAATAAAAAAGGAAAGTGTACTAAAAATAAGTTCTTTAAAGGAGGCGTTCGTTTTCTGTATGTTATAATTATCACCGAATTCTCCGTTTTAGTCATATACAGCAAGGTCACTGTGATACAGTAAAACTATTATTCACATTTTTGGTGAATGCCCTTTGAATGCTACAAAAAAGCGCCCCTTTCTTGCATTATATTTTATTTGTATTCTCATTTGTGACATAAACTGAGTCCGGTAGTCTTTATTGACATCATCATACACATATTAAAGGCCTTTTTACACTTAAGGTTAAGAATATTACTCTGATAACTTCTCGTGTAGTGTCTGTTGTGCCGTGACATTGTGCTTTTAACGTGGTTACTGTTAAATTCCTGGCATCTGGACTGGTCCCTGTAGTTTTCATTGTTGTTTTATAATGGAAACTAGTTAAAGACGAACACTGATATGACTTTATACCATATTTAAGTTCATATTTTGCCCATATATGTATAATAATAATATATATGTATCTACGAGTACAAAGATGATGTACACTGCACACGTCTTAATAAAGTATAATTTTGTAATGTTCTGGTGACGAATATCTTTACATACCTGTTTTACTTCCTTGTCCGCCCATTATCCCAGTTAAACCTTAGAACAACACATTACAACAATGTAATAGTTCATGCATGTAATATCCAGTGATACTTTTCAAGATAAATTTAGATGATTCACATATAGCTGTAAATAGACTTAAACCTTAGCTCAACATTTTACAACACTGTAGTCATCTATGAATGCAGCATCACACTGATTATTTTAAGACAAAATGGAGATCGCGTTCGCAAACCTTTCATGGTCGATATGAATACAATTAGAGCTTCAGTTATATTTGGGGAAAACTTTCGGTACTAGGCCAGACTTAAAATATTCTGTATTTTCTCCCCCCCCCCCCCACTCCCCCACAGCCGAGGAAGAATGAGTGAAGGTCGGTCGGTCGATAAATAGGCTTCTTAATATCATTTTCAAGAACAGTTATATAACTTATTCGAGTATGCTGAAATGTCCGTGGTTTGTGGAACTATTTGAGAATATCTTTATAAAAAACTGGATCAGTCGCATAACGAGAAAAAATAAGGCCAGAGTAACTTAGACCTTTAATGCTTCAAAAACAAATAGCTGAACAGAAATATCACCTTACATTTTGCACTAAAAAATTAAGTCGGCCCATGTTTCAGGTCGGTCATGGGAGGGGAAACATTAAATCTTTTATTTAGGCCTTTCATAGGAATGTGCAGGACGTGATACTGCATTGTGAGAATGAATAGGTTATGGACTGTTTTGCATCGAGCTAAAGTTTAAAACCTTACTCATTTTTCAAGCAGTACAACTGATTGAAAAACACATTCTTACAGTATCCAGCAACAAGGCTTATTAACCAGACTATGAAACCGCAATGGTCTATGTGTCAGGTTACAGGTTCTTCAATATATTGATATATGGTTTGTTCTTATGTTTACTCTTTTTTGCATGTATTTCATATACTTGAATGATATGTCAGTGCCCTAGGAATATAGGATGAGAACTTGATCCAATACATGATTAAAAAAAACAGAATAAATATATATGTGGAATTGATCTTTTTACATTTTGACGCCTCCATAAGCTGGTAATTTATATGCATATATAATATATAAGTGTGTGTGTGTGTGTGTGCGTGTGTGCGTGTGTGCGTGCGTGCGTGCTTGAGTGTGTGTGTGTGCGTGTGTGCGTGCGTGCGTGCGTGCGTGCGTGCGTGCATGCGTGCATGTGTGTGTTTCGATATTAAATTGCTGATTTATCATGAATAAAGGGAACGTTTTAGTATACATGTATTTAACACGAGTTGTTTTTCAATAGTTCGCTGGTATTCTAATTAATAGATAATAGTTATAATTTCAGCACATTAAATACACTCCCCTTAAATAGATGAGCGCAAATAAGCGATGTCATGTCATACTTTTATTTAAATTTCTATGATATTTCACACCATCCTTAATTCCATTAACATCCGATTATAATCATATCATTTAATTCAGCAAAATATACGAGAAAGTACCACAGCATCTGTGAATCTGCGCAATGCTTACCGACTTGTGCTAGAGAAGTTCTCTCAGGCAACAAGAGCTGTCGCTGGACAGGCTGCTCGACTATACTCCACTTTGTCTAAGAAATAAATGAAATAATGATGTTATTTGTGATTGTCCAAAGCAATAGAAAAGACACATTAAAGAGCAAACAAAAAGCCACAATGCGTGGAAACAAGGTTTTCAAAGACAGAAGAACTTCAGCCATTGTTGTGAGATTCACTTATAAAAAAAAATTCTATATATAATAACAGTGACTTCGACATCGACCCAAGGGACTGCAAATGAAATGTCATGGAAGTCCTCCATATACTGTTCCTTCATAGATTGGTCACTATATGTCATAGCAAACTAAATGTATTCATACCATAGGTGAGTTTGACGCCGACCTCCCGCTAGCACGCCCGAACAACACCATACGTCATTCCGATAATCAGGTTTCTCTTTGTGAAGACCTGGTTAAAAATAAAAAAATGGTTACAATATGTCAACCCTAATTAAAGTTATTCAGTAAAAAACGGTTATCTATTTTAGTAACAGTGACCTTAACCCTGATCCTAGGAGGACCTAACGCAATCCCATGAAAGGTCTTAATAAACTCTTCCTATATACCAAGTTTGGTTGCAATATGTCAACACTAACTAAAGTTATTCAGTAAAAAACGGTTATCTATTTTTAGTAACAGTGACCTTGACCCTGATCCTAGGGGCACCTAACGCAATCCCATGAAAGGTATTCATAAACTCTTCCTATATACCAAGTTTGGTTGTAATATGTCAATCGTGAGTAATGTTTTTCTTAGCCAGCCGTTTTTCTATTTTTAGTAACAGTGACCTTGTTCTTGACCATGACTAACACAGAGTATACCGTGCAATTTGTTGCATTATTTTCCAAAATTGTGCTTAAAATTTTGTGAAAGTAGCTTTAGAAGGCAAGCCCTTGAAAGTGCATTGATATTAGTTTGCAATACGTACATATGATTCGACTTTTAATTTGGTAGATTCAAACATAAGGTAGTCAATCGAAAGGTTATTATCAACGTTATGCATAGTCAATATTGATATCGGTTTGCAAAACTGTACTGATGGTCCGAATTGCATTGCTGTGGCTTCAAAAGGTAAAAAAGAAGTACAAAAGGTCAAGATAAAGTCATCCAAGGACGATATTGAAATTCGATAGCGAACTGTAGTACACATAATACAAATTGCAATTCCGTAGCTAAGATCAGTTTAATTACTCTCTTCGCTCCAGTAAAATTCAAAATCAGTTAAAGCAGGCTTAAGTCAGTGCTTTTTGAAAGTCCGATCCCATAAGTGTTGTTAATTACTGTCCAATATCCTTGTTGAGTATTTAAGTAAGGTTTTATATAGAATTTTGTACTAATACATGTACATCATCTTACCTCATAATAATTACTTAGCTCCATTTTAGTCAAACTTTACCCACAATGACTACACAAGGTCATAAAGCTTGTTCATATTTACCACTCGTTCTGCCTTGCTCTAGATGAATGAATGGAAGTAAAAGCAGTATTCTGTGATATATCGAAAGCATTAGGTCGCGGCTGACAAGAATGTCTTCTTTTTAAGCTTTCGCGGATAGTGGCTTTTTCAATTCCCTATTCAAATGGCTTACTGATTATCTCATTAACAGAATACAGTGCGTTGTGTTTTCGGTACTTTGTCAGATACGGTTACAAAATCTACTGGGTTCTTACCTATAATATACTACTTCAATGACCTTGTTCATGAAACAAAATCACCAATACGTCTTTTCAAAGACTTCACTACCTTCAAAATCTTTGTCGACGACCCATCGCTAACCATAACATATACCGCTGACCAGTATTATTTGCAATTTAGGGTACCATCAATTGAGTTTGAAAATGAGATATACCGTATGTATTTATATTATTTTTTCTTCAATTTACTTAAACACGTAAACTTTGCAAATAAGACAATTCATTTTGAACGTCGTAGCTTACACAATTAAATACGGAAACGTTTTTTCGCTTAACTACGAGCCGCGTCTTTCTACATTTTCACGCAATATCGGGCGTCTCTCTAAAATTGGCAGATTCACGTCACTCTTATGTTCTGGAAATTGATTTATTATTGAGAATTTAGCATTTGTTGATTAAAAAAATCACAAATAAAATCCTGTTAAATGTTATTTTGTAATATTTGTTTTAGATTGTACTCTCTGTTTCTTGTAAACAATTGTTTGCATGGCCCGAAAAACATATTTATTTTAACGTCTTCTGAGTCACAGAGTATCCGAATTCTTTGCAGCCGCTTTGGGTTCATTTACATTGTCAAACGACAATGCATGTGCATGGTTACCCAACGCTGATAAATGGATAGGAATGGAATAGGTCAGTCGGGGTTAACCGATGATACGCAGAATAACACTAATTATATGTAACAGTATCTGTTCAAAAACACAACTTTATTGTATACAAAATTTGGTAAATTATCAAAAAATTGATACATGAAGACAAATTTTCGCGTGTAAGACACACGACCCTCCTTTAAGGTTTAAGATTTTAGTTTAATCATTATGGAATGCTGCATTTATGCAAATTTAAATTAAATTCAAGCAAGCGTTTGGTACATAAAAACGATGTATCGCATATTTGACCTGCGACCCTACCTAAAAGTTCAAGGTCACTCTTAAGAGTTTAGTGTTTATGGAATGCTGCATATACGAACATAAATAGAGTATAGCTGGTCGGGCGTGCTGTAATTCTGTAATACTCTGAAGGGGCTTTGGCACAAGTGTTCGCTAAGACAACGTGTCGAGTAAAAAAAACACGTCTTTACTTCAAAGTCCAAGGTCACACTTAGAGTAGAATCATTATGAAATGCTACATATATACACTAGATAATATTATTTGGTCGTTATGGGTTGTAACCTTGTCATGCACGAGGAGGTTTAAAAACTTCTTGGCACAAAGGCTTGGTACATTAAGAAGATGGTCGCGTGACCCACATTCCAGTATACAAAATCATATGGGTTAACATTAATTAGATTTAATATAGTTTTCCAAGTTTAAAGGTTTGTTTCTTGATACATGGATATTAAATCACCCTCACTATTATAGTTTATTTTGATTCGTTTCGAAGATTTAATGAATTCAACATGTTGACAAGACGTTTGGTGGGTTATATCAGTTTGTCAGTTAAGTGGTGTGTTTAAAGCTGCACTCTCACAGATATACCATTTTTACAACTTTTTTAATTGTTGTCTTGGAAAGGGCATTTTTTTGCGTAAATATCTGCAAACCAACGATATAAGATTGTTGACAAAAATCAAATCGTAGATTTTCATATTTCCGCTCCAAAAGTAATGTTTTATGGCTTAAACCGTTACCAACGGTCTAAGAAACATGCATTAAACATCAATTAACATGACGCGGCCTGTCAAACTGGCCGGATTATACCCGACTGACCAATCAGCGTCCAGATTAAGCGGGGCTTATTAGTTGCCCATTGCTATCCGCCATGACCTCCGACAATCTGCACTTATCAACAGTAGTGTAATTACTCTGTTTTCTATATATTAAACACAAAATATGTTGTTTTTATATAACTGAGATATAGTAAAGACAAGGAAACCCATAATGCTGACATTTTCCCTTATGCTGCTCAAATTATTCCAATTAGGCATTTTTTGGAATTTGTTTGATAATAAGTGACCTTTCGGTAGACAATTTCAACCCTCCAAATTCTTAATGTGACCGTACATAATATACGTATCTGTTTCGTTAGTCGTAAAACAAGAAAAATATGATTGAGTATTAGTGCGTAATATTGACGACATCTTCCGATTTATTTTGATTTTGATTTATTTTCTCCTTCTTGTGCGTAAAGTTTTAAATCCAAAGCATATACATTTGCTTTTAAGTTTGTTTTACAAACTGTTAGTGAAAAAGACAATCCAGTTAATTTGAGTTACATTTCTTTTTATTAAATTTAGATAAAATATCAAATATCATAAATCTAAAGGTCACAAAACGTAAATACGTATAGATAAAAAAATCATCTGCAATCGTAAATTACGCAAATCAGTGTATAAACCTATGCATTTATAATGACTATGATCACTTTTAACTCCTACATGTATGTTCCTTGTAGGAACAGTTTCGCATTTCATTTAATATGGATATTAATTCATTGAGGGAAATATTATTGTACAGTAGTTATATTAATAATATTAATTCATTAAACTTGTATAAAAGGTGATTTTTAATGGAGAAAGGAAGAAAAACAGCAGAATCAATTTGATCTAAACAAACGTCAACAATAAATTGACTTTCGTAAAGTAAATTAATACATGTTTTGTTTTCATAAATTTGAGGTTTACAATAGCCTTTCTACTGAAACAAAATTTCGATGTTATTTAGAAATTAATTATTTTAAAGTTTAGACATTAAATTATTTCTACCTGAATCAAACATTGAATTTATCTTATTATAATAAACTTTACAGACAAATCAGATACACGCAATGTCGCCAAAAAACAGCACAGATTTAATCCCAAAAAATAAAACCGTTGTCTATTAAACACAATTACATCTTTTCCGAAGTATTAGATGGGTTTTTTTCCACTTTTTATTAACACATGACATTGAATCAAAACAAAGTTAAACCATTTCAGACCATTGACTTCTTTTCATTAGTATAGGTTTTGAAGCTGAATGATTTGTGATTAAAAAACAACAACTTGTTAACATGCTGGATGTACTTGATCTACTTGCTGCTTACATTTTCACCGCACTGTTTGTACTTATACGTGGGATTGTGTAAACGTCATCCTTTACATGATGGTGACATTCCAGCAATTATAATTTTCTCATAACATATGTCACTTTTTATAATGTTGTTTTAAGTTTATTACACAAGTAATTCTTTTATTAAAGTGTGGCGTTGGTCGTGAAACACTAGAAATGAGTGTTACTTCTCTTAAGTTTCTCTCTATTTATGCAGTTATTTACTGTCTGAATTTCCTGCACAGTGCAATGGTAAGCATACCACTTTCCTGCGTTTTTTGTTATAGCCATGCAGTTAATTACTTTCTGCATTTCTTGAGCAAAACGATAAGCGTACCTGATATAAACAGACCAATCAAAACTAATACAACGATCAAAACAGTTTTGTTTGTCATCATAAATATCAGTAAATAGACCACAGCAGTCGACGTTGGTACACATATGTGCACTTTAGGCTGTCCAAAGCAAACGGCTGCATAAGTGAGGTACAAAACACATGATATCATCGCCAGATTGATTGACAGGCGCGGTGGACCGCCTTTAAAACTGTGTGATTGGATAACACCGGATAAAAATACGATGATGCCGATGTAGCAAATTGCAGCTAAAAATGGAAAAACAGTATTCTGATCATAATTTTACTAGCTTTCGTACCTTTGTTCGTTGTTCATAATGATGAAATGATCACGTCTGAAAATTGTGCTCAGGCTTAGACATAAGCAAGCGTAAAAGCTGGCATTTTTGCGGTTTAAAAAGTATTGCATTGATAATATTAGACGAGTTTTCAGCCGGTTTTGTTAAAAAGCTGATTGATAATAAAAATGATATATTATATTACCCGCAATCAAAACAACAACCCCATTGCAGTATTGACATGTATCCGGCTGATCGTACGAATCGTCTTCTTTTTGTTGGCTTATTGTTGCCAGTAAGATAGTTATAACGTGTAAGACAATATATGTGATCTGTAGACCGGAAGCTGCCTTTATGAGCAAATGTATTTCTGAAACAAAGAGAAATAAATGCATTAGTATTTATATGTAGTATTAAAGTATTAGGGTAAGAAAATATTTTTGAAATCATTGCAATCATTAAGACTTAAGAGTTTCTTTATGGTAGCATTAACGCTGCAGAGAAAACATTTTAAAGAGTTTTATTCAAGATATCTGTTATAAAAAACTTACTGAAATCTGATTGAAAACAGACAAACAATGATGAACACTCGCTTTGGTTTGAAATGCGGTTCTCCTCAGTAAAATTGCAGTATTCAAACAGACCAACCGCTATAACGTTTGTTTCACCCCATGCCCAATATGGCAAGACAACACTAGATATTGAGATGCTCATCGAACAAAGTGGAAGGAATAAGTGCAGTAACAACTGAAAACATTATAATGCAAGTTTGGTACATTATATGAGATGCAGAAACAATTGAAAACAATAAAATGCAAGTCTGGGACACTATATGAGATGCAGAAACAATTGAAAACAATATAATGCAAGATTGGTACATTATATGAGATGCAGAAACAATTGAAAACATCGAAAGAAGAAGGTTGTGTATATGATGTGAGGTGCATAAACAACTATAAATTATTGCAAAGCAGACTTGTTTCAATTTGATAAATCGACTCTCGTTGAATTAAGTTTCAATAGTGTTGATGATATTTATATATTATTGTTTTTGCAATACTACTTTTCGCTTACACTAGTTAATTAAAGTAACCTTTTAAAAGTAACATTATAATGTAAACGAACTTACTTTGAAAAGAAAAAAATGGATTTTATAGAAGGTTATGAAATATGACAAACCTGCACCGAACAGATTTCATAACAACACTGTCCTAGAAATGACAGTGCTGAACATGTTCCAGTCGCTACAAATGACAATCCTGTACATATTCCATTTGCACATTGGGACACAGCGTCTCCATTTCCACTACAAGAGGCTGTAACACCTTCTCCTAAATCACGCAGGCATCTACCGCAACTTTTCACACAGTCATCCGTACAAATGTTTCCACTTCTGTATTCGGTTCTGCCTGTATTAACCTCGCATCGACAGTCACCAATACAAATTTGTCCTCTTAAGTATCCGTTTCTGCACGTATTCCCTAAGCCCTGATAGCATGATGAACAAATCTTTTTTACATTAATGTTGAATGTCCCCCATTTACAACATGGACAACAACATGGTCTCACGTAGTCAGAATTCGAGGTCAGCTCCTTATCTGCATCAACAAAAGTTTGATACCAAGCCATATCACATCAATAAGAAGTGTATGCTTTATACACATGTTGCAAAGGAGCTTATTCACGCGCCAATAAAATATGATAGAGAGATAATAAGCACATTGCGATCGTGCGACATATTTCCTTTTGATCTAGATATGCATACAAAGTTGTCCTCTGTATTGTCCGATTCTGCCCAAACTCCCTATGTGTTGACAGCATTTTTGTGGAAAAACACGCCTTTGGCGTAGTAGTGTCTTGGCCTCCGTTAACGATATAGATAACGACTTCCCTCTCATAGAAAGCAATTGACAGAAAATGCTCCATTTTCCTAAAAGCGCTTGTAATGCTTAATGATTAAAGGTTTCATATTACGAAACAAACTCTATCATGAATACCTGCTGTTTGTTTTTTCGGTGTTCAACTAATTTGGACACAGATGGGTTTGTGGGAACGACAATTGAAATATATGATATGCATTTAATCATGTTATAATTATTAGTATTTATAGTGAGTGAAAACATTTTTTACAAACAAATAAATGAACATTTTGTTAAATACAATAGAATACTAATACTAGAGTACTCGCTAACATCGTTTAAATAACGAGTTTATGGCATGGAGCTTGCAACTAATCGGTCCATAAAAAATATAATTTTATAAATGCTAATGTGCTTTTATATTTACTCAATTAAAAAATGCTAACCAACTCTTTGATACGTAACTACGTGTTTTTGATCTGTTTGTATATTATTTATAGTGCTTCGTCATACATAATATAAAGACAGAAAAGAATAAAAGCATTTAAAAGCATTGGTATCAATTGGAGAAACATTTCTACTCCTGCAAGGATCAATGCAATGAATAAAAGCTCAGTAAGTGTTGTTTTGTTTACAATATGGTAGAAAGAATAATCAAATATTTCACCCCATTACATACTTTAAGGTTAATAATAGTAAAACATTTCTGAGACGAGGACCCTCAAACAGCCTTATTAAATTGAATCTTATAAATTAGTATCGACGGTGAAAGGGTGCACAGTGACTTGCGTCATAGACCCACGCCCTCTTCTAAGTTACACCCATCTCAGCAAGCGTTAAACCGCTACCGATTCAACTAAGTATAATAACCAAATACTTGGTGATTATGTTTGTACCACGAAGCGTGTCTTCTTTTAACTAAAATGATATAAACTAGATCTTTAGCCATAAAAGCTTGCAATAAAAAGTTAAATACAAATCAAAGTTACCCAGTAAATCTAGAACGTTACATTGGTAATTTAATGTATCTAGTATATGAATTCTTCAGCTGCGTCCAAACCCTTTTAACTCTATGGTTACCCACGCAAATCTAGCAGGAAATTTATACTGCATAAGTTAAGCGATAAACAGTATAATGTTACACTAAATGTATGGTAATTGAAAAGAGTTAGCTAATGTAAGGTTAACAAGAAATGTGATAAACGTAATTCATATAAGCATGTGGCTGAAAGATAGTATGAGTTAAATGAAAGCCAGGGAATGTCGAGATTAATTTTTTTAAACTTAGGCATAAGCATGCTTTAAAGCGCTGTTTTATAGGGTCTTCCAATGTGTCATTGTACCCTCCGGTATCAACAGACCCTTAATTTGGTCAGAGGGCTTGAAATAACCATAAAGATTGAAATTAGGGTAAAATAGAATAATCGCTGTTTCTTATAGAACCTGAAAGAATGCGACCTGCCACACAGTCATCACTTTTGCCATGAACCATTCTTTCTGGAGACAGCAATTGCCCCAGTACTTCCCCATCACAGACATCTGTAATATAAAAATATTCGTAATTGTATGGGTTATATATATAAAAAAGAAACGAAAACAGATAAGTTAAAACAAATTATTTCTGTGTTTCATATATCAGTTATTTGTTAATATATTTAGTAATTTATATATAATCGAAAAAGATATTCAGAGAGGGTTTGAAATTACTGTGGAGATTGAAATTTAAGTAACTTCAGATAAAAACAATAGAAGAATCGCTGCTACTCACTGTACCTGATATGATGTGACCTGCCACACAGTCATCGTTTATTCCATAAATCATTCTTTCCGCTGAAGGCATTCGCCCCGGAACCTCCCCATGACAGACATCTGTTATAAAAAATGCATCATAGTACTGAAAATATGTAAAGCAATCGAAAACAGGGGAGTTAAAATTTAACTATCTGGTGTTTGTGATAAATATTGCGGTTACCCATTGGCAATTAGTGAATAAATCTAGTAAGTTTTACATGCTCCAAAACAAAATAGTACGAAAAAAAGTCTAATTATGTTTTTAAACCAGGCGTCCGTTGTATTTGTTTTATAAAGAAAACAAAAATAGGTTCAAATAAAGTACAGATCAAAACATATATTTTATTATACATGCAGGCATTTGATGTTGTTGTTTTATACATTAATCATAAATAAATTCTACTTATTCGACATCTAAAGTACTTTTAATGTGGTCCACAAATCTAAATAAACACAACAGGTGTGTGTGTGTGTGTGTGTGTGTGCGTGTGCGTGTGTTGTGTGTGTGCGTGTGTTGTGTGTGTGTGTGTGTGTGTGTGTGTGTGCGGCTTGCGCGCGCGCGTGCGCGTACGTGTACGTATGCGTGTTAAAGTGTGTATGTCTGTGAGCGTGTGTGTGTCTTTGTGCCGTGCGGATGGCATAAGAAACGCCTCTTATTTGCATTTTATGCTGTTATTGTTTTTCAGCCCTATATAGTCCGGTTATCTTTTTACATCATCCTAGCCATGTTAGAGGTCTTTTTACATTAAGCAATTAAGGCTTAGAACATTTCTCTGATTGTTTTTGTTTAGTGTCTGTGTGTTGTGCCTTAACCATATGCCTTTTATCAAGGTTATCGTTACACTTTCCAGCCACTGGATTGGTCTTTGACAATTTTGAATGCTGAATTATTGTGATACTTTTATACATCCCCACCTAAGTTGATTATGTATATTCTACTCTGTTTCAATGTTTGTTTTTACCTGTGTATCAACTATGTGCTTAAAATTATATAATATTATGTATCTACTGAAACGATGGACACTTTGAAATTCACGACAACAAAATATTCTGCTGTGTCATGTAAGTTCTGTTCTCGACAAACTTCACATACCTGTTTTATATCTTTGTTCAGCCATATTCTCAAGAAAACCTAAGCACAACAGATAAACAAAATATAGTAATCCATGCATGCACAGTCTCTTTAAGTTTATTAAAAACAGTCCTTTTAACGATCTTGATCCATCGACCATATAATGGTCGATATGAATGTGTACCGTGTGTGCTGTTTATTTTTCCGTGTTTCAGAATGTAATTGCCCTAGGTGAGGGTCGGTTCATATAAATTCCGGCTTACCATTCAGCAATAGCAATGTTCGTCTTTACCTCTGTATTCAATCGTACGCTTATATAGACGTATACATTAGATCGGAGCGTTCAGAAAGAAATAAATGCTAATAATCTTAAGATAATTAATCATAAGCACGTTCATAATTAGTTTATCTGTCTTAACATCGGAACTAATCTGCTTTCTTTAAAAGTGTATCGTGTGCAACGGCAGATTAAAGCAAAGGGCTAAACATATAAAACAAAATCTATATGTATGGCAACAACGACAACCAGGTTATCCTAAAACAAAACATCATTATCGTGCTTGCCGATTTAAGGAATCAAACACTTTTCACCCACACGTTTTCTCATGGAGATTACCATGTTATCTATGCATTTTACCAACTGTAACCACAACCCCACGTGTTTGTAAAAAGAGACTAAAAGTATCACAGAACTGTCAAGTGGATTTAAAACTATTTTATGTCATGAAAGTACACGACAACATTACCAGCTGAATGAAGTAATTAGCATTCCTAAACAAGATAAGACAAATTATAAAAAAAACGAATGCAAATTAGGTATTTATGACCATCTCTCTCTCTCTCTCTCTCTCTCTCTCTCTCTCTCTCTCTCTCGCCATTTAAAATAATCTGATATCAGAATTACATTTGTTTAATAAACTGAATTAACACTATAAATTTAATGGACTTAAATAGCATAGTTTCATACGTCCTGCAGTAAAGGCGTCTTGGTGTAGCAGAGGTGTGGTCTGGAAAAAACGTATTGTTTTACAGGTTGCAATCACTCCACAAATCAAAGATATCAAAATAGTAAAACATTACGTTCAATTTGTTAGTAAATATCTCACTTCATATGTTCACTTATCTTATATAAAACAAATACAGCTGTTTCTACAAATTGCCAATTCATTCGCAAAATTCAATAAAATTAAAATGATATTTACCTCTGATGTATCATTCGAGCTGTTTGATTGTGAACCACGCACTATAATATCAATGAACAGTGTTTGATGATTTGAGATAGAAGTAAACATATTAACGAAAACTGTCAAAGCTTTTTTGGCCTTGAAGATTGTAAAATAGGTTATTTCAGAATTAATTTTACCGAAATAAAGATCAGAATTAGAAACTGCATTCACTTATGTTGTGGTGCCTTTTCGGCCATTTACCTTATATATTAGCAATCAGCAAGCACTGGCCTTTTGCATGGCACCAATATCATATATGGTCAACAGGCATAATAACGTCATTGTTAACGGCTCGATTAAATAATAGCGGATACCGAAACTTCAAGGCACAAACATCTTCTCCATAAAAAGGCATCGACCTGGAGAAGCATTATTACTCATCCAAGGTTCAATTAATTGAATGCTCACTAAGTGAACTTTTTATGTCAATTTGGTATAAAGAATAGGCATCTACAATACAAACATACTAAAATTACCCAAACATTTTTGAGGGATGGACCCTCAAACTCCCTCATCGCATTTAAAGATGATAGTTCAGTGTTGATAGGGAGAGGGCGCACTGCGACTTGCGATCCTCTCCTTCCCCGACCTGCCAACGTTACGCCCCATGTATGATAATCACAAACTTTTATTATGTTGGTATCATTAAGCAATTTGTTTTAAAAAAAGAGTTTTTAATAAAATAAATAAATTAGATTTTTGGCCATAAAAGGTTAAAACAAAGTTAGATTTCAGTATATGTACAAATCAAACAAACTCAAACGAGCCTTAAATATGTTGGAAGTGGAACGTATATATATCAATTATATTCAGCAATCAAACCCTTTCAATGAATACCGATATCATATATGGCTATCCACGCTATTCTAGCAGGAAATACATACTGCATGAGTTAAGAGATAAACAATGTTATGATACTTTGAATGCTTGGCAATGGAAAAATTAGCTACTGTTATGGTAACAGCTATTATTATGACCTTAATTTACATAGGCCACTGGCGTAGCTCAAATATCACACCATGCGTAGGCTTGGCCTACACTTTGTTTTCAACAATAAAAAGAAATATAATGAACCGTCAAGATCTGCTATACAAGACTGATGAATGAGGGGGGAGTGATATCTTTTTTTCTTTTTGGATACCTGAGCGTATTTTTCTCAAAAAAGTAGCGTGTCTACATTTTGAAGACAGTCGAATGTAGTCATAAGCGTAAAAAAGATAAGTTTGATGACTGGAAAAGGTTTTTTTTACGCCAAAACTTATCATTTGCAACTTGAATAAAAAATATCGAGGGAGCATGCTCTGGAACCCCCTAGCAATTGGGCTAATACATTCAAATAGTCACAACCACACCTTGTAAGCATGTTGTGAAAATGCATTATAGGTACATTAATGCGAGAGCATGTAAATAAGCAATAGGGTCGTAAACAAGTAGACCTGAAGGTGCTTTAAACGACCGCACATTTGCTTTTGTGAATAAATATTTTTCAATGAGGTATGAACTACAAAGGTAATATATATATCAGAATATCCTTATTTTGATCAGAAGTCTATTGTTGTTATGGATGCACTCATACTCCCAAATAAGCAGTACCACAATTAATGAAAAATGTTTTAATTAACCGAAAAGGATAAATATCGAGAAGGGTGCAGAGAACACGGTGTTTATACCTTATGAGACGATAGTTGATCACTGTAAAAATTTAAGAACCACCAGTCATTTAATATGTGTGCGTTTTCAGCTATTAAATACACGGTTTTGTATTTTTTTATCAGTAATTTATATTTTCCATAAATGCATTATTTAGTAAGAAGTTTAAGGTTTATCACTCACAATTAATGTGCGTTATACATGTTTATGTATTGATTTTGAATACCAGCATGTCTTTAAGATTGACCAGTATTTGATGTGCAGATCGAAGAGTCTTGAAATCAAATTATCGAAGAGACTAAAAAAGCAGGGCGAAAATCATCCAGTGCGGAAGATGATGATCCATAATTCATACCATATTTTGCCTATATATGTATAATAACAATGTATATGTATGTATATGTATCTACGAGTACAAAGACGATGTACACTGCACACGTCTTAATAAATTACATGGTATGAGCTGGTCACGAATATCTTCACATACCTGTTTTACTTCCTTGTCCGCCCATAATCCAACATTACAACACTAAAGTAATCCATGCATGTAATGCCTGTTTTAGGAAAACAGGAAACTAATCTGTTTGAAGACAAAATTGAGATCGCGATTGTAAACCTTTTATGGTCGATATGAATACGCAGTTTAAATACAGTTAGAGCTTTTTAGTCAAGTTTTGGAAAACCTATCGGTACTAGGCCAGATTTAAAATATTCTGTGTGTTCCCTCCAAAAGCTGAGGTAGAATGAGTGTTGGTCAGTGGGTTGATAAATAGTATTATTTTTATATATCATTTTCCAGATAAGATATCGAACAGCGTGTTTGCTGAACAGGTGCGTTGTTTTTGAATTATTTGTTCATAAATTTTAAAACTGAATCAGTCGCACAACGAGGAAAATATACGGCCAAAGTAACTACAGCAAAATAATAATGAAATGCTGCTAAATCAAATAGTTTGTGTTCAAAAAAAATGTGCAGGACGTGATACTGCATTGTGAATACGAATACTTAATGGAGTGTTTTACATCGAGCTAAAGTTTAAAACCTTACTAATTTTCAAGCAGTATACATGATTGAAAAACACATTGTATATATTATGAAAATGGGCAATACTAGTCAGTAATGCACCAGTCAATTGCAACCACGCCCCCTCCCCCCCCCCAAGGTCCGGGGGTATACCGGGGATAGCCGGGGAAATGGGCCGGGTGAATGCGGTGGTTTTGTCTTCGCGCAAAAGGGGCCTAACCTAAGGTCCCGTGGGTGCGGGGGCATTTGGCGGGGATTTTACCATCAGTTCATCCCCGCAGGGTGGGGACTTTAGCCGGGGTTGCCTAGACCGAAAGTCAAAGTCCCCGCTATTCCCCGGACCTGGGGGAGCCGTGGTTACAATTGACTGGTGCATAAAGCTTCGATACAAATGTCTTTGATCGCAAATAGTTTGCAGTCTGCCGAATCATCAAAACGCAAATTGATATTGAAATACGCAGTATGCTTAAATAGAGTCTTAGAGCTTAATGGATCGCTCTTTTTTACATTTCTCCTTAATTAAATTACCTTATGATTGGAACCAATAATTAGAAAATGATTTAATGTTTAGCAAGGGCTATCCAAATAATCACCATGTATTATGTTTATTGGTTTAAAACTAAAATACTTCTAATAATAGTATCCTTCTTTTAAGGAAGCTTTCACTGACGACTCAAAACAACTGAACCTTTTTCATTTCACTTATCACAAAATTAGACTTACTTACAATATTCAGCCACCAGGCTCATTAACCAGACTATGATACCGCAATGGTTTATGTAATAGGTTACAGGTTCGTACATATATTGATATATGGTTTGTTTTTGTGTTTACTCTTTACATACAATGTATTTCATATTCTTGAATGATATATCAGTGCCCTGGGAATATAGGATGAGAACTAACTCCAATACATGATTAAAAGAAAAAAAGAATATAAAAATATATTGTGGAATATATATTTTATATATAACTACATGATTTAATCCTTAAAAAATAGACCAAGCATTTGAAAATGAACTAAATATATTGAGTTGTTTTTCAATAGTTCGCTGGTATTCTAATTAATAGATATTATTGCATAAAATGTGTATTTTCGGTCCGTTATCGTGGTGTGTTAAAACGAAAAAACCCGGGCTATAGTTATTTATGTCGATTTTATTCAGAACAAACAACTTATACGGACATTATCCCATTACTTCGTATGCAATGAACAAAGTTTTCAAATATTTTTTTCTCTGATGCTGAAGATCCTGTATCAAGACCATTTTAACATTTTTTTCCGGTTTAAATTAGTTGCCAAAACATACAAATCTTAAAGTAGGATTATATCGGTAATTATTTTGTAATCGGCTTGAAAATTCATTATTTTCATGCATTTCCAATTTTGGTAGCTGTAAACCTATGGTTTGGCAAGAGTTATCAATTGTCTCCATTTGATCATTAGCTTTATGATTTGTGTTTATATTAAGTCAGGCGTGAAATCATTTCCCGCATGTTCGTGGTTTTAATCCTATAATTGGCCATGTGACATAGTGCACTTTTACATAAGTTTTGGAAGAAGAGGACACCATTCTGTGTCTCTTCATGAAACCAAAGATTATTTTTAACTTGTCAGGTACTTGTGGATTTTGAGGTAAGTTTTTGTATCTGTTCATATTTGCATTTGTTATATTTTGCAAATGGGCAATGCCTTGTTTGTTAACGTCGTTTTAAATTATATTTCATGTACATGGCTGTACCTTTATATTTCATTATGGCGGCATATTTCTGAAGTATTGCATGCTTTAATAGAGTCACGACCTCTATTTATTTCACCATTATTAACTTTGCAGTACAGTAACAGTAGCAGCACAGAGACGAATGATAGCGGTGTGAGCCTTTTGCCCTTTTGCACGAGTTCGATCCACAATCGGTAGGTTCTGTTTTGAACTTGTACCTGTGAATGTTATGTACCCTGTATGTGTTTTATATGTGTATTTTTTTAATGTGATTGTATTGTTATTAGTTATCACTTTTTATTTATTCCAGTATCGGCCACTTGATATCTTGTATTATGTTATATAGACTAAATGATTATATCATGTATTTCAGGGCTTAGATGTTATAGAGGCCGGTAATAACCATATAGATAAATCCTAAGAGAGTTCCCTCTTTCATGGTAACGACTCCTTGTTACAATTCAATTACCCTAAAGGTATTGTCTGTAAATAATCCAAGTAATCCAGTAAATTCCTAAATAAACACTTTCCAATAGACTGAACATGGAAAAAATGTCGTCCAATCAAAAATTCAACTTCGAGAAATGTTTCGGCCCTAATTGAGCTTAATGTAAAACTTTTTCAACGACATCACTCATGACGTTACACAAGTACCTGTTATTGAGGTTATTTTGAACTAATGCTTTTGCATTTTCGGGACATTTAACAGCTTTTTAAACACGACAGTTATTCATGGTGTGTAAGTTTATGCAAAGATAGCGATAATACACCCTTTATTAGGTCGTTACTATATGCAAAGGCTACGCACTCGGGCTGTTAAACATTTTGCGGGTCTTTGCAGATGGTAACGACCTAAAAAGGTGTTTTAAACTTATAATAGTTATAATCTGAGTACATAAAATACTCTCCCCTTAAACTACCGATAATGAGCGATGTCATGTCATTTTTTTAATTTGATATTCTATGATATTTCACAATTCCCTAAATTCCGAGAACATCCGATTATAATCATATCATTTAATTCAGCAAAATATACGAGAAAGTATAACAGCATCTGTCTTGTAATAAGTCTGCAGTGCTTACCGACTTACGGTGCTAGGTTACCGGTAAGCGCATATGCCAACATCGATGGTCGCGGTAAAGACATAAAACTATGCCGAAAACCACAGAAATTGTGACAACGACTGTCAGATCATATAATGTATGTTTGTGGAGATGTAAGTTTCTTCTTTAGAGCACAACACACATTAGTTGTCTTTATCTAGACGACATGTTATCTTGTCATGCAAATGATAATATGTCTTAACTTTATCGTTTAAGCATTAATATTGTGATCAAAACTGATATTTTAACAAGAAATTGTTATTAAACAAATATCAAGTAAGTTTTTGTGTAAAAAGATCCCAGACAACCCAATCAACAATTTCTTGTGGTTTCTTAATGGTTTATATATTACGATTGAGAAAGATATTCAATAAAATAGTGAAAATAGTGAAATAAATTTATTTCCTTATTTCAAAAATGCAAATGCTTTCTTAAAAAAGCTGCGATCACCCGAGCGCCACAAGACAATAGACAATAAGACATTGTTGAAAGAGTAGTTTTAACTTTTTGCCACAAAGATATTTCAAAGAAAATGCAAACGCTTTTTGTTTGTTTATCTATTTAAATGTTATTTCATATCATTTGCTAAACTCCTAGTCTACACATCATCATTTGTAACGAATGAATGTTTTATGCTTACTAATTATTGAACCTCTGAACACAACAAAGAAATGATGTTTTAAAACGATTCCTTCACCGGTAAAGGCTCCTAAACACATTAATGCTTATTTTTTGAAAAGGTGTGCATTGAAACATAGGTAGATTCATATATATAATGATCTAGTTTTTTTTCGTATCCATAGTCTCACAGTTAAATCAGATTAACACAATGTCAACCGAAAAGCAAACAGCACAGATTTAGTATATATTGCATTATCATTATCTACCGCTTGAGTACCGCGATCTAGTGGAGCGAACACCCAGCTACAGAGTAGTAATGCAAAGGTTTTAGAAGCATTGCGTTTCGTTCGGTCATCGCGTAGGTAGTGCGTATTCCATTTATCGGGATTCAGAGTTGCTCTGAACATTGACGGAAGACAACCGGTATATACGTGCTCCGATAAGGTTCTGAGACGCTCAGAGCATCGGCATCGACCTTGGTTTGCCGAGTCTAGGATAGATTGATAGATGATCAGGCCCGTGAATCTTTGAGCTGCACATTTTGCTTTGAACGCAGTGAACTGCTGAAACTAAAGTTACGGGCACGGCTGACCCGATATATACCCAAAGACCATAGGACTCGGCAGCTTTACAGCATAGATCCAGCCATAGATACTGACAATAACAAACCTTTCACATTGTTCCAATGTTTTTAATATGTTTAGTACACAAACGGTGTTAATGATGTGAAACACTAGTTATCAATGTTTCTTCGCGTTCAAATCGGCCAAGTAACCTTAGAATATAAAGGAAACTTATTTTGTGGTTTATAACCTTAATGTTGTAGTTACCGCTTTTAGAAATGTCATTGAACACATGGGTTAAATAGGTCTATCTCATACCATTTTCCTTCTGTTTCGTTATATCCATGCAGTTAATTACTTTCTGCATTTCATGAGCAAAGCGATTAGCGTACCTAATATAAACAGACCAATCAAAACTAGTACAACAATCAAAACAGTTTTGTTTGTCATCATAAATATCACTAAATAGACCAAAGCAGTCGAAGTGGGTACACATATAAGCACTTTAGGTTGTCCAAAGCAAACGGCTGCATAAGAGAGGTAAACAACACAGGATATCATCGCCAGATTGATTGACAGGCGGGGTGGACCGCCTTTTAAGTGTTGTGATTGGATAACACCGGATAAAAATACGATGACACCGATGTAGCAAATAGCAACTGAAAATGAAAACAAAACAGTATGTTGATAATATCTAAATTTTCGAACTCTTTATTATTTTACACAATGATCTAGTCGCGTGATCATCTGAAAAATATGCCCATACCTATACATGGGCTAGTGTTAAACTGTCTGTTTGAGGTTTGAAAAGTATTGCACTGATAATATATATTTATAGTTGGAAAATATTTTCGCCTGGTGTTTGTTTAAAGCTAATTGGAAAACTAAAGTATATTACCTGCAAGTAAAACAACAAATCCATTGCATAACTGACGTGCAGCTGGCTTATACGAATAGTCATCTTTTTGTTGGCTTATTGTTACCAGTAAAATAGTTATACCGTGTAAGACAATATATGTGATCTGTAGACCGGAAGCCGCTTTGATGACCAAATGTGATTCTGAAACAAGTGGATAAAAGTGGATATAAATGAATTAGAATTCGTTATTAACATATTTCTCGAAATCATTGCAATTATAAGGCTTTGATTTTTCTACATGTTAAATACTAAAGAGTTTCTACGCTACAGAAAAAATCATACAAGTGCTAAAGAGTTTTAATGAAGGTATCTGTCACCAAAATCTTACTGAAATCTGATGAAAGACAGTCAGACAATAATAAACACTCGCTTTGGTTGGAATTGCGATTCTCCTCAGTAAAATTGCAGCATTTAAATAGACCAACCGCTATTTTATTCGTTTCACCCCAGGCCCAATATGGCAGTACAACACTGGATATTGCGATGCTCATCGAACAAAGTGGAAGGGAGAGGTGCATTAACAACTGAAAACATTGCAAAGCAATCTTGGAACATACTTTTAAATGCAGTCTTACACGTATTTTTATTTGTTATTAGCATTTATCAAGCTTATTTTGTAGTTCTGTAAGAAATCAAATCTTTACCAAGAAACTTGTGCGTCAAAATATAAAGGTATTTTGAAGAAGGTTAAAAATATGACAAACCTGCACCGAACATATTTCATAACAACACTGTCCTAGTAATGCAAACCCTGTATATATTCCGGCCCCTAGAAATGACAATCCTGTATTTATTCCTTTTCCACATTCACAAACAGCATCTCCAATTCCACCATCACAAGAGACCTTATCTCCGCAATCGTGCATGCAAATACCGCAACTTTGCGCGCAGTCATCCATACAAATTTGTCCTCTGATGCATCCGTTTCTGCACGTATTCCCTATGCATAGACAGCATGCTGAACAACACGCTCCAAAATCATAGTGGGTTGCCGCTCGTGTACAACATAGATAGCAAATTTCTCTCTCTTCGTCAGGATTCGTAGTCAGCTCCTTATCTGCACCAACAAAAGTTTGATACCCAGCTTTAGCACATGAATAAGTTATTTTTGCGTGTTTTTTATTGCAAAGGAGTTGTATATTGTGCCAATGAATTATGAAAGTGAGGTAATAAGCAAAGTGTGATCGTGCGACAATTTTCCCTAGCTATCTAGCTGCGCATACAGGCCTACCCTCTGTTGTATCCCATCCCTTTGATCTAGCTGCGCATAAAGGCCTACCCTCTGTTGTATCCAACCCCTTTGATCTAGCTGCGCATACAGGCATACCCTCTGTTGTATCCAATCCCTTTGATCTAGCTGTGCATAACTGTATCCAAAGTCCCTTTGTATTGACAACATGTTTGTGGACACCTTCCCACATAGGTATATCCCAAAAATCGCTTTTAATTTAAAAAAAATAAAGCTTTGATTTACGATAAAATCTTTGGACAAAACGGTGGGTCTAGCAAATAGGATGTGGGGAATACCCTTTAAATTGAACATACGGCATGTATTGAATAGTGACAGACTACTTATAAGTATAAATATTGTACAAAATACAATTTTTATCAACAAGATATGGAAACTTTTGTTAAATGTAATGTAATAATTATATAAAGTTGATACATGGATGTTCGCTATCAACATTTAAATGAAGAGTTTGTGGCTGGAAGCTTGCCATATGAATATTTTAATCGGTATGGAAACAAATAAATGTAAATGTGTTGTTTTTATCGTACTCAGTCTAAAATTGTTATTAATCTATTGCATATGTAACCACAGATTATCGTATGTTTGAGTTTGTACATCATTTGAAGTGTTTCCTTCATACATAATTATAGGACAGAACGGACGAAAATAATTTTAAGACTAGAACTATATAATATCATACACAGTTTCTCATCAACATAAAGATGTTATATATAATATAAACATATAAACAACAAAATACGTAAGAAGAGAATTACAATTTTCGATAACAGGGGGTCCAACGTGTTTTGTGTTTGACGAGTTTTAAGTGAGGGAAATTGTGTGAAGCCGAATAAAATGGCGGCGTTGGAAGGAATTTTGGTGTTTCAGGAAGGTATTTTCACCTGGTAATTACGTTATATCACCTTTTTCGCAATATAAATACGCCTACCAAGATACCACACGTGTAAGAATCTGATATAATAGGCCGTATAATACCCATGTAGCAATGAAAAATAGCTAAAATAGGTAAAAGAATGGTAAACTTGTACTGTAAACACAGTTTCAAGTCACTCAATTTCCTATTTTCACTTTGTAAACAATTAATCGTTCAGCTTATACATTCAATAACTTTTTTGTTAAGGCCTCTAGAAACATAGGCTAAAAGCCGAGAGACGCTAACACGCGTGGTCTCCGGGCAAGGGTATTTATTTTGCGAAAAAGGTGATATAACGTACTTGCCAGGTGAAAATACCTTCCTGAAACACCAAAATTCCTTCCAACGCCTCTATTTTATTCGGCTTCACACAATTCGCCTCACTTAATATTCGGCAAACACAAAACACGTTGGACCCCTGGATAATTGAATTACTTTTCTCCACTAACATTACAATTGAAATAAATTGCATTATGTTTTAACCCTACAACTTTACTTACTTGCAACAAAAGAGGGGTCTTGGTGCAGCAGAGGTGTGGTCTGAAGAAAACATTTTACAGTTCTGCAGTAAATCCACGAATCAAAGATCACAATACAGTACAATATGTTATACATGTTAAGTTAAATCTAAAGAAAAACACTGTTCACTTTAAAAAAAAAAAAATGTTATTTATTAAATCTGCTTATTTCGTACTTATTTCAATTATATTTAATTCATATTTACCTCTGATGTATAATTCGAACTGTGTGATTGTTGACTATGCCCTGAAATATTTATTGTTTCGAGATTTACAGGCACAGATCTGAAATCTAATGGCAAAGTTAATAATACAATGGACACTTCAGGTGATTAATTCTCGAAGAAATATTGTTTAAAATTCTGAATTAATAGATCCACTGTACAGAAATGTCAATTCTGCATGCCTGGTGAAACCAAACTATTTGCGAATCATATTAAACGTATTGAATATTGAAAATGAATAGGTAGAATTAATTGAAAAAGATACAAGTTAAAGGACTGTTAAATAGGTCACTTCAGTACAATTTCATTGAAAAAAGAACAACGTTTCAAACTGCATTAACGTTATCTATAAGTATTTTCGGCAATTTATTGTATACAATAGTAAATAGCAAGCGATGGCTTATCAACATGGTAACAGATTTATATGAGGACACTAGGCATAACTTAAGTAACGTTACTAACAATGGCTCGATTAAATGACAAGCATATGTTTACATCCAACACCCTTACTTCAATATTTATGCAAAAAGCTACAGAAACATGCCCAGTAACAAAAAGTTTAAACATAAGCCCGGTTTAGTGGCAATGGGCAAACGCCAAAGACATAGAACACAAAATTACAAACAAGAAACCTAGAACAGCACAAAACTCTACAAACAGCACAGTGCATAAATACTATACATATAAAAAATACTTGGTATTTTTATCAAGAATTGTTAGGTACCGCCTTGGAACGGTCAGTAAAATGTAAATTTACTGGGGCTTTAAACCAGTTTATGTGCACAACCCTCACTCTTATCCTAACAATCCTTAATAAAGATAAAACGCAAAAGGTAAATCTTATCAAAGTATGCATTAACTTAAGGACACTTATCAATAAAACAAATAATAATAAACGAAAAGGTTAACCCCAAGTACTTCTATGATTAGAGATCCGAACTCTATCTGCAGACGGAGGGAAGCAATTCAGAGCACCTAATGCAAATACTTTTCAAAGATACAATGCAGCCATCGTTAGAAACTAAAAACATCACACACAGTCTGCTTTATAAAATAAAAAGTTTAAAACTGTGTGATCACAAACATCTGCAAAACATGAATCAATTTGGAGAAAGATTATTAGGTTCTATGCAATTAATTAAATACTTAGCAAGTAAACTATTCATAACAATATGGTATAAAGAATAAGTAAATAATACAACAATATGCAACACTGAAGACTATTTATAGTAATTTGTTATTGCAGGAACCTCAAACAACCTCGATCACATTCAAGCTTGCCGCCCTCATATCCCCACTCAAGTTACGCCCCATCTAACATAAAACATCCTTAACCGCCCATGTAATCAACAAAGCATGTTAACCACATGCGTTAATAATGAAACTTTTATTAGGCGTTACTATGAATGTAAAGTATTAAACTAGAATGAAATCAAAACATGATATTTAGCCAAAGTAGGTTAAAATAAATGCACAGCGAAGTTACCCACGAGAAATCCAAAACGTTATATTAGTCAGACAATGTATGTATACCAGTTCTGAAGGAGCAACTTAACCTTTACAAATATACGGTACGAGAAACAAATAAAGAAGGACATTTAAACTTCATTCGTTAAGAGATAAACAGTCTAATGTTACTTTAAATGCATGGTTATTAAAACAGTTTGCTACTGTTAGGATAACATGTAATGTGATCAATTCAATTTATATAAGGATATAGTTGAACGATAAAATGAGGTGTAAGAAAACCAGGGCATGTTAAGAAACATGATTAATAAACGAAGTTTTATACGCTGTGATCCCTCCACAGCAGGCGTTAAGAAACATGATTCAAGTTGTATACGCTGTGTCAGTGAGCCCTCCACAACAGTCGTTAAGAAACATGATTCAAGTTTTATACGCGATGTCAGCGATCCCTCCACAGCAGGCGTTAAGAAACATGATTCAAGTTTTATACGCGGTGTCAGTGATCCCTCAACAGCAGGCGTTTAATAAGAGCAATTTTGAAAATGTATAATTATTTTTGAAATATATATTCAAACGACGCGTGTAGGCAGGATTGACAATGTATGAAGAGCCATACAATACCATTGTACCCTTATTTAGGTCGATGGGCTTGAATCGACTGCGGGGATTGACATTTAAGTTACTTAAGATAAAAGCATAAGCAGCCTTGCTACTTCTTGAAGTACCTGATATGATGCGACCTGCCACACAGTCATCGTTTCTGCAATCAACAACAATTCGATCTGTTGACGGCATTCTCCCCGGTACCTCCCCATCACAAACATCTTTGTTAAGAAAATATACATCTAATACGTGTATATACATATATCAACCAGCATCGGCCAGACAGAAATCTAAAACAGGGGAATTAAATATTGACTTGCTTTTGATGTTGTTAGTATTCTCATAGTTCGTAGACTAAGTCCAATAGTATTTATTGAGATAACCCTAGTCATGCTGAAGGCCTTTTTTACACTTACGTTTTAGAATAATACTGTGATTACTCTGCTTGTTTCTCGTTAAGTGTCTTCTTGCGCCTTGACATTGTGCATTTAAAGAGGGTTATCGTTTAAATTCTGGCTACTGAACTGGTCTCTGTAGTGCTCATTGTACTACCAGTATGGTCTGAATAAGCATGCGTGTATGATCCATATTATATTAATATCTGTTTCAACGAAGAGGATTGAACACCCTCTTAATAAATGTTCTGTTATGTTCTGTTTACGAATATCTTTACATACCTGTTTTGCTTCCTTGTCCGCCCATAATCCCAATTAAACCTTAGAACAACGCTTTAAACCACTGTAGTATTAAATCCATGCATGCAAAACACTGATCTGTTTCATTGCAATCGTAAACCTTTTATGGTCGATATGAACACGTAGTATATTCTATTATGCACATACAGCTATAATTAAAAATGGGAAACCAATCGTCACTAGGCCAGACTTAATCTAGTTTGTGTTTCCCTCCTACAGCCGAGGTAGAATGAGTGTGGTACGAGAACGCTGAAAAGATTCGTGGTTTATAAGATTATTTGTGAATATTGTTTTATATACACTGAGTCAGAAAAATCCATTCCGAAGTAGGTCAGAGCAAAAAAAATAGCCATGGTTCTGCAGAAGCTTTAAAACCAAATGGAAATATCATGTCACTTGTATCACTAAAATAACCCTAGTCGGGCGGTCGTGAAGGGGAAACATTTAATATTTTATTTAGGCCCCACACATTAAATGCATAAGTCATGTTTCCCGCGTTCAGCTTCATTGACCAACCCTGCATTATCGATATGAATTATTTCTAAAATGTTTATATCGAGTTACAGTTTAAACCCTTATTTTACTTCAAACAGTACAAATGATTTAAGAATCATACTTTATGAAGAATGTAAACAGGTTATACTAGACCGAATAGCTAAGATAAGCAATCCTTTGTTCGCAGTTAATGTGGGAATATGTCATATCATCAAAATGTAATATTTGAATGCGTGCCGGCTGTACGTTCATTTATCGCTCAAATACATATTTCTCCTCAATTACCTTATCTTATGATTAGAACCAATGAAAATGGTTTAATGTTTCACAAGGGCTATTCAAATAATCAACTATCATTATGTTCATTGGTTTAAAAACTTAATAACTTCAATAAATGGCCTTATTTACGGGGGCTTATACTGACGATGCCAAACAGCTGAACCTTTGTCTTAAGACTGATCGCAATGCTCGGAGGACAACGCATTCACCAAGTAATAGGCCTCATTACAGTTTCCAGGCGCCATCTCTTTTTACCAGACATTAGCACTGTAATTGTTAAAGTAACTGGGTACTTGAACTGGAACACTAGTAAAGCCGAAATATGTCTGGGCTCCGTGTTCAATAATGGACGCTCGAAAGTAAATTTAATGGATGGATTTAGGACACAGGACAAAATTAAGAAAGAAGCAAGGCTTAAAAAGTTAGAATCTAAAAGCACAGATTAAAAAAACACTAAATCTTCGATATCTACCGTTGGAGTACACGACCAAGTAGGGCAAACATCCAGCGTCATAGTAGCAGCGCAAAGGTTTAAGAAGCATTGCGTTTATATAACCTTGCTCCGAGGAAATTCTGAGACGTTCAGAACTTCGTTATCGACTTGGGTTTGCAAAGAAAAGGAACAGAACAGAACAGAACAGATATTTTATTAAGATTGTACAAAGTACATAATCTTCTTAACCACAAAAGAATAATAAATAAACAAACACATGGTATGACATAGGTTATACATTCTATGAAATAGAATCATTAATACCTTTAAAAAGAATATTTTCATATCAGGTGAGGATGAACAAAACTATTATAATTATAAATCAATATTTAAAGTTAATCGTCTAATACTCAGAGCTTGTTTGACAAATAAGGATAGTTTTATAAGTTCTTGTTTCTTTCTTGTGTTTAACAGTTCAATGAACTTTAAAACAGACGGACGTAAATCATAAAACCGTTTTATGTATTTCTTTCTTATAGTTTCAAAACGTGTACAAATACAAATAAAATGAAATTCATCTTCTATATCTCTTGGTAACCCAGGGATGTAACTAATAAATATATCAATAAACTATAATGATATAAACTTAAAATGTTCATAAAGAGAAATATAGCAATTGATTAATTTTATATAACAATACTTGCTTGCATCAAAAAATCACCGCCAGCACTGCGAACTAACACACGTTGATTATCAGGTATTGAAAAGGGATCCCGTTAAAGGTCTAAACGGCCGTCTTGTGACATTGATCGGGTTATCCAGCACCAAGATAATACTCCTGCACATAGGGCCATCTCTACACAGTTAGAGATTACATTACTGGGATTTGAAGTATTACACACACACACCCCTACAGCCCCAACTTAGCTCCATTGGATTGCAGGACCTTCCGTTTTTTAACGCTTCCAGGACGTTGCTGATTTGACATTGGCAACCCGTCGCAAAGTTTCACAACTTGACACAAACTCGTACCGGGAGACATTAACCAAATGGATTGCGAGACATAAGAAATGTTTAGCATGGCACGGTGACTACGTACAAAAAGTGCGCTGTTCATTGAACATGGATGACGTGTGACACTAATTGACGTCGTTTATTTTTTTGCGTACGTCAGTTGACGCCTAGTGACTATGTATGAATTGATGTAACTATCACACTTTTTAATGGAATAGTATAATATCCATCACGGAGTAGTGTGATTCATTAAACATTATTGTGGTAAATTTCTCATTTATTTATTAGCAATAGAACACAAATTACAGTACATTTACTCAACCTTCGCGATCATTCCTCGTGTAATAACTCATTAAAGCACCCGTTAGTGAAATAATAAGGATATGCACAGAAAGTTGGAAAATGAACTTGTACTAGATCAAATTTAAATGCCCGTGTACTTTATCAACTGTGTTTTGCTCATCTGTCCCTTTGAAATAACAATAAAAAATTAAAGCAAAGCCTCTAAAACCTTCAAAATGCATAAAAATTGCTGAAAGCATTATTATCAGATGAATTACTTACAGCTAATCCAATTTTTAGTAATAAAGCCGTGTGGTTTGCCGAAATGTTCAACTCCGAGAAATTAGTTGGTCACGATTTCAAAATATGTTTAGAATTATAGAGAAAGATATTTATAAAACGTCGAATGTGTTTTGGAATTCGCCCAGTATTCAAATAATATTGTTTGGACGAATCATTCAAGTTGGAATATGTTGGCATTTATTTTTAAACAGTTATACTTGACATATGTAGTATTTGATCTGAGGAAGTGGGACTTCTACGGATATAAGTTTTTGAAACGCAATACCAAAATAATTGAAAAAGTTATTATCTTATTTCACTGTATAAAATAACTTAATTTTCGAGCCGCATCGTTTCTGTGGTGTAACAATACTGGCAAAATAAACCACTGCATTTCAAGAAGAGGAAATCCAAGTCGAAACCCACCCTCATTTTACATTTTACTGACGGCAGAAACAACGACATGCCCTGGTTCTAAACAGTGTACGTTAATACCACTTTATGTTGTAAACCCTTCGATAACGTCTTTCTTGCAAGGACCCTAGCATGCTCTCAACTGCAGCCAAACGACTGTATAAAATTACAAACAACTTGTAAACTGATTAAGAAAACATATACGTTGACTTTTTACAACTGTTTATATTGCTGATTAAATTAACTGATGTCTAGTCTGATTGATTTGACGCAGACATGCACATGATATGCTTGTCAAAACATGGTCTAATAACCCCAGAAACTTTTCCTGTTTAGAATGATAATGGAGGAAATATGTTGTAACGCTCAAACCCACGACTGCCGAAAACTAAGACGGTGCTGTTACAGACTGAGCTAATCGTGCGTATGGTTCTCACCCAAACAAACTTCACTCCTCACCCATAAACCTTTCAGGTCAATCCAAATTCTACTGCCCTTCACTCCAGACACTAGCGAAGTAACTCTTGCAGAAAAAGAGCGCCTGTTGTCGGGCTCAATCCTTCAACTTGAACATTAGCAAAGCATGGCTTCTACTTGACTGGCGCCACATTGTTCTTAACCATTCATACTCTATACAAGGAGCCTCCGCCACCCCCCCCCCCCCTTTACACAAAGATTTAATAAATAGTTATTTAAAGTTGAAATTGAAACTTGATACATGCCTTGGGCTGTCCATTTTGATATTTGGTCTAATCTCGATTGTTGGAAGGGGGAGCCGCATCCTGAATCCTCATCTTTAAAACAAAAATTTAATCAACAGTTTTAGCTTTGTAAACAAAATCTTTTCAATTAAAACCAAATGTTAAAATTGTGTTACATTATTTTTTTACATTGTTACATTGACATTTTGTGTAATACTGTCATCGATGGATCGTTGAGATTCTCCTTTTTTCTTCGTTTGGAGCCGAAAACCGTTGCGAAATATCGTTAGGGTCCGATAAACAATAGTGAACGATTTAGTTTTCTTAGTTGCCACGAATTAATCCCTTTTCGTTTTTTGCATCATGATGAACGTTTAGTTAAATGTCGTGAAATGTGCATCATTTTATATCGTTTTATTTAATAATTAGTTTTGACGGTAATTTCTAAGAAGAATGGTAAAAATGCTAGTCGTTATGACAACGACACGTTTTTTCGTTTTATAATTTCAGAGGTACAAAACAGAACTATTTAAACTCGTATACATAGCTATCCATTTCCCAAACATTTTATAATAATGGATCAATTAGAAACCTACAAGTTGCTCTACGGGTATTTTCGTATAGAATGGTATTGGTTGACGTCAGTCAAACCCTGCCGAGATGTTAAGATGTACGATTTGTTTACCGGCCTGTGCGCACCTTATTTCTGGTTTCCATTAGCTGCACAAATAGTCCATCATGCCGGCAAACAAAGGAAGTAGTCCGTTAACACATGCACATAAGAAGGACTCAAAAGCTGATGTTCAAGCCAGTATAATAAACACGGTATGTATTCACGTAAGACGAACAACTGTAAATGCTTAACTAAAAATATATTTTTATACATTTCCAACTATTCTACTTCATTGTTTGTATTACATATGCATCCACCATGCTTTTTTGTATATGTCTGTGTGTGTGTGTATATGTGAGGGGATGTTTCTGCGTGCGTGCGTGTGTGTGTGTGCGTGCGTGCGTGCGTGTGTGTGTTTATGTGTGTGTGCGTGTGTGTGTGTGCGTGTGCGTGTGCGTAGTTTCCATGGGACTGTACAATTCCTACAAAGATAGCAGTTCTGAACTATGTTATGTTGCTGTAAAAAGATTTACGGTGTTTCTTTTTAAAAGCATTTAACCAAACAACAAAATAATATAATATTGCACTAGTAGTTTTAAATTTTTTTTTTCACTGAAATAACATTCAAGAAACTTTACTATCGTTGTTTTGGCTTATACTCGATTATTAACTTTGCGACCTAGGTTCCATTCCCGGCCTGGACGCATGTGAGTTTGGTTTGCAGTAAAAAAAAATGGGAAAAGAAGTTGCCAACGAGAGTGAAAAATATAGTCTTATAAATATTTTGTTTCTCAAAATAAATGAGAACATGGAAGAAAATTTCATTTCCCAAAAATATTTTTTTCGGCTCGGTCGGATAAGTGAAAACAAAGGTTTTGGATCGCCAGCATAAATCTTCGTGTTATATCCTAGAGTTCAAAGTACGTGTTGACAAACCGGGCTTGGTTTGAGGAAGAGTAAACACCCATACGCACAAACCGGCACTTAATGCACCAGAAACCGACCTCAAAAGTTCATCTGAGATTTTCGCCGCGATAACGAACACCGGTTAAAGAACCGTCACGGGTCACATACTGGTCTATAGATCTATCATAATTACCTCATCCCAGACAATAACAGATGGACCTTCAAACCCATGGTGTTCAATGACACATCTGTCCTTAAACCGCTCATGTTTCTGCCTTTTCACATGCCGCCACCGTCATTTAAATGGACAAAGAATTTCGATTCATCTTTGCAGAAAATTGGCCGAAGTCTTGGAAGCGTAATATTTTGGTGATCTCGCGAAACGTTTTACTCAAGTTTTCAGTGATTTTTGATTTTCGGGTTTGAATGTAGGAGGCATAAACGGTCTGTTCCTATTTGATTTCCTCATACATGCGAACCCAGGCTGCCTCAGTGCATTCGCGGATTGGAACCTAAGGCAGTATTCAAAATACAGCTTTCAACGTGGACCGTTGTCTGCCTCGGACAATAGTCTGTTCGGGGACGTACTACAAAACAGTCGGTGACCAGGTACCTTTGCCATATCCGGCAAATCAATGTATGTCAACGTTATACTGACGTCTGACGTAACGATGGTTCTGACCAACCCAAAATGTCCGGTTGATCTGTTCTATTCCATTCACGTGTGAATATCTTTAATCAGGCATTTTTAGCTTATAACACTCCAGATGTAGATTGTATTCTAAATTCATTGCTAACAATACTCAACATGTAAGCATTGACAAAAATCTGAAACCAAAATTACATTTATTTACTGTATATTGCGGCGATATATATTTATAAATCGAATCTGTTCACTCATGGGGTTACGCACGTTCAATTGGGAGTACATGTTCTTACTAACATGCAATGCATATTTATAACCAAAAATATGAAAGATCAGTGTAACCTATTTTGTATATGGGGTTTAACTTGAGAATATATGGCAATTTTGCAAATGAAAATGGCTCAAAAGGTAATATAGTTTTATAAACAGATATTTGGAGTTATAGCATGCCGTGAACAGAGAGTGGGTCGATTGTCATTATAATTTCTTCATCTTAAAGTTCATGCAAGCTACGTTTGAAGCATGTAGGGTCGTCTGAACTATTCCTGTTCCTGTTGTTAACTTTCCTGTCCGTAAAACATACAAATGCGGCTAATACAACTATTATTATCGTAAAATACACAATAAAATCCGGGAAAAAAGATACCACAAAATACATATAACCAGTCAAAATGGGTACGCATATAAGAAACTTGAGTTTTTTAAAGCAGACGGCAGCATACGAGAGGTAGACAGCACATGATGACAGCGTCAGATGGATTGACAAGTTGGTTGGATATCCTATTAAGATGTCGGTTTGGATGACACCGGATAAATATACGACGATGCTGATGTAGCAAATGGCTGCTGAAAATTAATATAATTCAAGCTTTTAGCTTTATAAATTCCTACATTAATTTTAATGTACTACATTCATATATTTGATAGAAATCACATTTTAAACATATAATTAGGAACAACAGATCAGGAGTCAAACAAACCAAATATGTCCTTACTATTTCACAGTGTGTGTATACCACGTGATAAAAATTGTCAGTTATTAGCAATTGTACAAGTTTTCGCAACTCTTGTTTTTAATGAACATAACAATATTGAGCACTAAAATATTACCTGCAAGGAAAACAATTACTGCATTGCCCAATTGCCATTTAAATCGTTTATCCAATTCTTTTTTGTTTTGGCTTATTGTTGCCAGTACGATAGTTACAACGTGTAAAAGGACGTATGTGATCTGTAGACCGGCAGCTGCCTTACTTAGCGGAATGAATTCTAAAAGAAATACAAACTATCAATAGTTGTTCTTTGGATTATACAATAATTTGCATTTTAGACATATGTTTGATCATGATTGAAGACAAGGTTTTCAGCAAACATGGAGTTAACGATACTCATTTGATATTAATAAATCTGCAATTAAAAACAAATGTAACTCCACAAATTTGAAATTCATGAAAAACATTAAGAAAATATGTTGATGTGAGTATTGTTTAATATATAATGCGTGTAGTTTACTCTAAAGTGAATACTTATAATTTAAAAACATCAAATCATCACCCATAAAATATGTTAGTGCCGATTATGAGTTAAGTCATGCTATACCGTTATTCGAACTGTTCTTATATAATTTATTCCGAGAACATCCGGTAAGAATCATAACATTATCTTAAACAAAATATACGAGAAGGGGAAAAAAGGCATACTTCTTTCAATATGTATGCAAATATAATAATTATTAAATTACAATGGAAAAGAAATATCTCAGTCTAATATATGCAGACGATTGACTAGGTTTGAATACGCCTGTTTCCACATTCAAAAAGGTCCCATACTTACTTGAATCTGATGGAACACAGTCAGACAGTGGTGAACAGTCAGTTTGATTTTCATCGGTAAAATTGCAACATTTGAACAAACCAACCGCTACTTGGTCTGTTTCGCCCTTGGCCCAGTTAGGTAAAACAATGCTGGATGTTGCAATGCACATCGAGCAAAGTGGAAGAAAAAGACGCAGTAACAACTGAAAATATTTAAATGCCGACTTTATATTTCACATTATGTGCAGTTATATTATATTGTTTGTCAACAGTTGTTATGGCGTATGTCAAATACCTTATGCATCCCAACATTCTTACTCCTTGGTTAATGAATCAGAAAAGTAAAACAAAACATTTAATTGTAACAAACAAATGTTCAAATTACAAATGGGATTGCAAAAAGTATACTTAACCTTAAACGAACAAACTCTGAAACAACTCTGTCCTATAAATGCCAATTCAGTACATAAACCATTCGAACATTGGCAGACCATCGTCCAAATCGCGCCAAATAATGCTGCAACGACATATCCTTAACCGTTTATGCAAAGACAGCAACATTGACTACCATTGGATAAACACATTTTACCTTTGGACTGTACGTTTCTGCACACATTTTTCAAGCTTTGGCAGCATGCTTGTGAAGCAAGATATGGTGGTAAGGTCAAGATAATTTTACTTTTATCTTTATTTTTTTATTTTTCAATAGAAAAACTCCAGCGAAATGGGTAGACGTAAATAAAACTGCGAAATCATATTGATCGTTAACATACAGAAATCATTTTAAGATTGTCCTTAATAGGCATAAGTGAGAAAAAAGTGAAAATATATTTATTCGTCTTAACGTATTCTTACGATGGTAATATATTGGATATAAATGAAAATTTTAAACTCACGTGCAGAGGATGTCTCGAGCACGGCCTGAAGAACATATCCATGTAAAAGTATGAAATACACGTGCAACTCATTACGTTAAGTAACTCAGAGAACACACTTGTAAAGTATGTTTGTACGACTGATTCTACACAAACATCTTAAACGGCTAATTAAAACTATGTTTGCACAGTTAAATAAGTTCATAAAAACAACATTTTGTTAACTAATGCGAACTGAGTGTCGATCAAATTGTCCTCAGCTTGTAATCCATAGAACGCTTAGTCACTGACTAAATTTAGTAGAACGGATTGACTGCCATAGCACTTTTTCATGATATTATAAGCAAACATAACAGTCAAAAGTTCGTAAACTTGATGAGCATCCGGTGCGTTTAACAATCCTGAATCTCCATACTATCTAGCGTAAGTCGCTATTGGATAGAAATGGTTGATTGTCTTTAAGACGGCATTGACGCAGACCCGCGATGCGACAAATAATTATATGGACTTGAAATGAGTTAAAATATGTTTAGCGTTCTAAAATAAAATAGAAGGCCTCATTCGTACTGGTTGCGCCCTCACTTCGATACATACTTAACATATATTAAGAATGTTAACCCCAGTTTTGGCTCAAAGTATTCCATGTCTGTTATTTATGCGAGCGTGTTTCGTTAGTTTAATTCGATAAGGTAATATTTACCTCCGATGACTTATTCGCGTTGCTTGAATGTGGACCACACTCTGAAAACAAAATATGTGTTGATGTCATCAAAATATCTT
Organism: Mya arenaria; assembly: GCF_026914265.1. NCBI lineage: Eukaryota > Metazoa > Mollusca > Bivalvia > Myida > Myidae > Mya > Mya arenaria. The sequence continues at coordinate 26,028,991 of NC_069138.1, read as the reverse complement.
AATATAAAATTTTGCGAAACATGCTCGTCAATCAGTTGAAACACGGTCACACTGACACTTTCACCGAAGAGAAGACCGAATATGCAGAGGTTCAAACAGTCAATTTCATCTACCAAAAGATATTTGTTTGTCAAAACGCCGTTCTTGCGAGCACAAGTGAAAGCTACGATTTTTTTGATCGGTTTAAGTGAAATTAAGCGAACTGTGCATGTTTAAATGCTTTGCACGGGGAAATGAGCATTTATAAAACTTTGACAGCATGCTTGTTGAGCAAGATATGGTTAGGTCAATATCATTTTATATGTATCCATGTTCCAGCGAAATAAATGGACGTAATAAGAAAAGCGACTTCATATTGATCGTTAGTATACCGATTTATTTTTTGCTGTCCTGTAGCTGATATAGATACATCAGTGAAATTAAGAAGACATTTCCCTGTTTCAAACAGTAAAAATATCAACTTGATGTTCTGAGTGTTTCCACATTTTAGCCAATTCTTACGTCTGGATCAAAGATCAGCGCAGGGCTGGGACACACTTTCAATGACGTTCCTTCGTATACAATTTGGCGCTCTTTTCTAGAAACTACAATATAATGTCATGTTATACCCTTTCAAGCACATAATAAAAATAAATAGTGTTTGCGTCAATATACGATCGTGAATAGTGTCACCTCATGAAATATAACTTTCGGTGAAATATATTGCGATCTTACACTGAAACAGACAATTACCTTTACATCTTAGTTTGTCCTTAGACAAGATAAAAAAAACTATTTGAAAAAAAAGAATCAGCCCCTTGGTATTTATACGATGGTTATGTTCTAGATATAAATGAATTTAATTTTAAACTCACGTGAAGAGGATGGCTCGAGCACGGCCTGAAGAACACAATCATATAAATAGAGTATTCAATGCACTTACAGCTCATTATGATAAGCAAATACGTTTTTGTAAACCCATGCGAGCTGCGACCTGTTCAAATTCTCACCTGCTCATATTATTAGAACGCTTAGTTGCTGAATATATATAATGTTGAACGAATTGACTGAAAAAGATAGATTTTTCATGATATTTTTTTAGCGAATCTTGTTGCCAAAGGTTCGTAAACTTAGAGAGATTGAAACCTACAACGAAACATCCGGTGCGGCTAACGGTCCTTAATGCATCGGGCTATCTATCATTGGTCTTTATAATTGAAAACAAATGGTTAAATAACTGAAAAGTGTTATAGACTCGGACTCGTGCCTTGACAAATATTTACATTCACTAAACAGGATTTAAAGTATATTTTGCATTTAATACAAGGCCCGATTCAGACTGACTGCGCCCTCACTTCGGTATATACTCTTACGAGCATTTAACTTTTAGCCGATTTTCCCATCAAGTTTTATCTGCCTGTCACTTATACAAGCGTTGTCCGTTAGAAAAAAATGATTAAAAAAGTAATATTTACCTCCGATGATTTATCCGCGTCACTTGGAGATGGACCACGTTCTGAAAAATATTTAAGCATTGGTGACATCATAATATCTTAATATAACATTTTGCAAAACATGCTCATCAGTCAGTTTAAACAAAGCACGATCGCAATGGCTCTTTGCACCGAAGAGAAGACCAATCATGCAGAGCTTATAACAGTCAATTTCCATATCTCCAAAATATTCGTTTGTCACCACGCTTACCAAGTAAAAGCTACGATTTTTTGATCGGTTAAGTGAAACCAATGCGAACTGTTCATGTATATTGCTTATCATCGGGTATGAGCATTTATAAAACTTCGGCAGCATGTTTGTGGAGCAAGATATGATGGTGAGGTCAAGATCGTTTTAATTTTATCTATGTTTTGTTGCTTTTTTCAATGGGAAAGGTTCCAGCGAAATGGATGGATGTAGTTTAAATGCGACTTCATATTAATCGCTAATATACCAATTTATAATTTTCTTTCCTGTATATATTCACTGATTCTACATTTTAGCCAATTCTTACATCCATATCAAACATCAGCGCGCAAAGGGCTGGGACACAATTTGATCGACGTCATTTACGAAATGACGTTCTTTTCGCATACAATTTAGCCACTTTTCTGAAATACTACAATATAATGTCATTTCATATCCTTTCAAACATAAAATAAAACGATAAAAATGTTTGTTTCAGTGTGCGCCCGTGAAAAAATTAACCTCGTGAACGTCAAAAGTAAAGATTTCACGAGTGGCGAAGCAAAGCACCATCACACTGACACTTTCACCGAAGACTAGACCGAATATGCAGAGCTTCTAACAGTCAATTTCCACATCTCAATAATATTCGTTTGTCAATGCGAAAATTTATGAAGGCTTTTTTCAGCGGTATTAGCCTGCGTCTGTAGACGTTCGATCCATGTGATTCGTAAAAGTTCATGACTTATGGTGGAAGTACCTCGGATGTGTGAAACCGGCCGAAAGGCTATAGATATTTCATTAGTTTATTTAAAGCGTAGGGGAGTTAAAGCTACGGTCATTTAAAGTTTTAAACACTTAACTTGCAAACAGATGTAAACTTTGTGGCGGTGTGTTATTCACCGGCTATGATTAATTGATTGATAATAATCGGTTCCATCTCAGAATCGAAACCTTTTCACGCCTCGGTTGCGGCTACAAATTAAGATTCATTTCACATGTACTACACCAAACATATTTAGTTTAAACGTTTGAAAAACCTTTAATGAAAAAGAGAAAGTTTATACATACCAATATCACTGCTGGTTATGGTACCGGAAACGATGCTACCTTTAGCTCTCCTATTATTTTTATCGTGACAAGTATAATTAGCTAAAGCCATTCGTCCCGGTACTTCGCCGTGCATAGTTGCAGTTCTATTACCTCTCCCGCGATTAGCTGAAGACATTCGCCCAGATACTTCGTCTTGCACATTAGTCTTTCGGTATCGTCTATTTTCCTCATTGTCCTGTCGTACATCAGTGTTTATATTTTTCTCAACGTCTTTTTCCATCACAAACTAAACTTTTAATTGTGCATGAGTTTATTTTATATAAAAATGAGTGTTTGTGAATGATTTGAGATAAAAACGTTCCCACTGAATGTGATAACTCGGTGATAAAGGTAACGCGATAATGATAATCGTCGGTTTTCATACAGTAGCTCAGTAGTATAAGTTTGTTAAAGGGGACGTGTTTTCAAAGTGTTTCAAAGTTTATTAAATACGTTTAATTAACCTATACATACTTTAGAATGAAGATATGCATACATAACACTATTTTGCCAACGAACTAAAAATGCGATCATGAAAGCAATATCTAAATGATGTGAAAGAAAAAAAGCAGTGTATACTTTAAAGCCCAATACATGCCATTTAAAGCTGCACTCTCACAGATTGAACGTTTGACAACTTTTTTTTATTTTTTGTCTTGGAACGAGCAAATTTTTCGTAAATATCTGCAAACCAGTGATACAAGACTGCTGACAAAATATCAGCTCGCAGCTTTTTATACTTCCGTCCCAAAATTGATGTTTTATGCATTTTTCTTAAACCGTTTAAGCCATAAAACATTCAATTTGTAATAGAAATATGAAAATCTGCTATCTGATCAGCAGTCTTTCATCACTTGTAAGCAGGTATTTACGCAAAAAAAAATCTTATTACAAGACAAAAAATAAAAAAGTTGGGAAAACGGTAAGTTTTTGAGAGTGCAGCTTTAAAGGCGTACAATATAGGTTGATGCATAAATGTTTTATTTGAGTATTTTAAGGCAATTTCATGTTTTACTCATTTGACTTTAACCGATACTTTGGCGCTTATTAACTGAGGAATTAGTGACCATGTGGCTATTAATTCATAATCTCAATTCAAAGGCTCATATCTTTTAAATGTACACAATTCATTGTTTTTTTTACTATGGAACTCAATTTAATGACAAAACTTTTACCATTTATAGCATAGCATCTGTTGCTATAAGGTTAACGTTTTATTTGAACTGTATTTTGGAGGAAGTTACCGCCAGTTGTTTTTGTAATTTATATAATTTTCTTTAAAACATGCATGCCATATGTTTATAGTTTAACATTATTGTAATATACAATTATCAAATAAAGTTTAAGCTAGTATGCGTTTACAATTAGCAAATTTACGCATATCTGTATGATAACATAATTATTGTTAACGCGAAATAAGCTTGCATGTAGGTTTTATAGTGAAAGTCATTAAATAAAGAAATGATTAAAAGCAAATTTATAAAGGTTTACTATATCAGTATATGCTTAACAATACACATTTTTGTACCGTGTTCGAAAGTGTTTTTCTTTTTATATTGTTATCCATATCAATTCTAGCAAGAATTGTCAATGCATCAGTTCAGATATAAGCAGTTCAATAGTACTTTACGGCCCGGTTGTTCAAAACTCATTAAGGATTTAACGTTAACTATCATCGTTAAATGTTACGCTGTCAACGTTAAAATTAACGGTTACTTTAACGTTGATAAAAATGAGTTGTTCAAACTTAACACTTACGCTTAACGACTCTTCTAACTTTGGTCTGGACCAGCGTTAGATTGACGTTAAAACAGTTGGTGACGTTAAAAATGGCCGCAATAATAGGAACAGTGGTCAACAATCGCAGAAAAAGAACGGATTTATAGAAACTTTACCATCAACATGGACACTGATAATATAGAAATGCGTAGGCGGTACAGATTTGGATCCAAGGGTATTTAACACTTACTCAACCGATTGGAAATGAGTTGGAGCGGAAAACGAGTCGCTTAAGTTTTCCTTGCCCTGAGATACTATGCTTCTTGCTCATTTATGCAGGTATATATATCAATATTATTTAAGATTGATTGTTATTTTATCAACTTATTTGAAATATCACTTACTTGTCTTCAATCGTGTTCATTTAATAGACTTGTTTTTACAAACTCTTTCATATAGTTGGCGATTCAATTGGAGGCGACAAAACAACAGCGAGCTGTGTTATCGCCGATGTCACGAACAGTTTGTGGTCAGAGCAGACAAATTTGTTAAGTGACCCAGCCTAAACCAGCAGATGGATATCATGAGGAATGTTTACTCAGTTGCCGGTTTCCCTCACGTGATAGGCGCTGTTGATGGATCGCATGTTCGCATCATAATGCCTTAAGACGGACATAAAAAATTATCAATAGGAAAAACTTTCCATCAATCAACGTCATGGCTGTTTGTGACAGCAAATGTATGTTCTCTTGTTCACTGCAAAAAATCCAAGATGTCACTCGGTAATGTCAAGGTCAATTAGATGAAGTGAAAACGGAATATCGTAAACCTGTAACATGATTTGTGCAATACCATTTCCCGGCCCCCATTCCGGTATCATCAGGTCGCAGTTTTCACAATTATATGACTGTTATCGACAGTGATTGAGCTATGCACGACCGGGTATTGATAAGATTACATTTTATTTATGTCGTGAACAAAATAAAACGACAGCAGATATCAGAAAATTGACCAGTAATTGTCACAGTCATTGATACCATGAATGCGTATGGTAGCTCTCACAATTCAAGACAGACTTGTCTTCATATTATCAAAACAGGATATAAAACTATGAGCACTGATCATTACAGGATTATATTATAATATTATGATCTCCTTATTATTTTATTTGTTTATAAATGCTTTTTATGCTTTTTGAATATATGAAAGATTTTATCAAACAGTTCATTTACATATGAATGCATTTCTTGCATTTTACCTATGTTTAGATCTGTCTGATACCAGTAAAAGCATCAAGAGGTATTGTGGCATGTGCTGTCATCCACAAGCTAGCCGTTAACATAAATGTGCCTAGTGTGGATTCCTACCCATGTCTCCAACGTGTTAAGCAGAGTCTGGCTCAGTGTCGGTTCTTTGCTGTTGTCCAGTCGCTTTTTTGAAAAAAGTCTCGATGTCTACATCTTCACATCAGCCAATTCATTCTGAATAAAGCATACATGACATGTTATCAGATAAATAAGCAAATATATTATATTTAACTCCTATTTGACTAGACTTTACACATTTTATTCAATATAAAAAAAGCATAAAGCTTATTATTTGGAATGTTTATAAGTAAACAACATATTTTTCATTATGATTTTAGTATAATAGCAGAACAAAATGATCTCAATTGCTCCATGTTGAAGGGCTACTTTTAATTCATGAGCAATATTCTCATATCTTTTGGTAACTTTTTTATAATATGTGTTTCAGGGCTTCCATTAAAAAATTTAAAACTAGAAGTCTGAAGATTTCTCTGAAATTTGGAAGTGTTTGCCTATCAAACTCAAGAACTTTCCACTTTGGCCCAACTAGATACTTAGAATATTAAACAATTTATATCTATAGCTTTCAAACTTCAAAATTTGTATTTAAGGAATACATTTAATTCAAGACTTATTAAAAATGTTGACATAAAGTAACAATGACAACAGATTTTAATATTCTGAATCATTCACTTTTGGAATTTTTCTCCAAAAAAGTTGAAGAATTTGTACTTCCAATGACTATAGTTTGGTAGTGTTGGCAAGCTTGAAGAGGGTATTATACTTCCAAACTTCCTTTAACGGAAGCCCTGCATGTTTCTTATATAATGATAAATTAAAGTTTTTTTTCTGCATGGTGTTCATAAATATTAACAATAGAAGACATAGTATATAGGTTAAGGTTAACGCTTACACGTCAGCGTAATAAATAAATAAATAAATAAACTAAAAGAATTACCAAGAAAAAATAGACGTACAACAGCACTCGCAAAAAAAAACACTGAACAAACAGAAAGTTTTTTTATAAAAAGAAAACAAGAGCAGCAGAGTTACATAAAAAATTTGATACGTCGCGTTAAACCTAGAGGGACATCAACAGACAAGAATGTGCCATTGATATTGTCGTGGTAGTGGCAAATATATGAAAAAAAAGAAGCGAAGCTTGACGTCACGAACGACAATGTGTCAGATTCTGTTGATTCAGAAGACTTTTAATGCTATTTTGTAGACACAACAGACAGCAATTGCGGCGCTCATTACCCTAAGTAACTTAAAAGAAAATACATATATGTTTAAAGAAAATATTTGTAGAAACATAGGGAGTGCTACAGGGGATATAGAAATAGCCGAAGATGTAAGACCTGGTCCTGAGAGAGCACGGTTAACTCCCGCATGATGACGTAAAAAGAGAAACTGATGTATATATGTATAGATTGTCCAGTGAGTACGATATCCATTACATATACGTTTACAGACGACAAAGGAAACAACAACACTAAAGAAGAACATTCTAGTGTGATGTTCCTGGAATCATGTAGTCCGGAGCCCGGAAAGTATTTGATATTTTACGGGTTCTGCTGTTTTCTTATTAATTCTTTAGGATGATTTTGTGTGTTTAATAGTGAAGTCATGCTTTTAGTATAAAATGTCTAAATTTGAAGGGTTTGTTAAAATGGATTTTTCCGTTTTGGTCACGTGATGTTAGGGTAAATGAGCAGCGAAAGACATTGAAATGGTTAGTTCGTGTCTGGAAGCCGACGAAAGAACAAATATGTAGGGAAACTTTGAAGTACCTTTCCGTTCTGTGTAGGGCGGGTTCTGAACTATTGGAGACTAGGATCATTAAAGCATTGCGCTTCAGCTTCTATTTTTCATGTTTGGACTTCCGTGGGGTTTCTTTGGCCTTTTTGTAAGTCTGGATCATTGCGATACAGACGGAACAGGGTCAATGGTTTGAATCCCCGTAAAAGCCCGTTTCACTGATATATTATTAGTTTATAAGCGTTTTGTATGCTGGTCTTGTTTAAAGATCAAGCATAGGTGTTGTAGAGTTTCTGTTTGTGCGTTCTTGGTTTTTGGGTTATAATACATTGATTCTTGAATCATTATAATTTTTTTCCAATCATTTGCACGACGGGGAATCTAAGTGACCTATATATTGAACTGCAACCTATCTCTGTTAAAATCCGAGCTGCAGTCTATCATTTTCTTTTCGTGCTCATATCTTTTAAAATCATTAAAATATGCGTTCACAAATGCACGTACCTGTTATATCTAAGCAAAACTTAAGTTTTTTATGGTGTTTTCCCAAATAATTACCTCATTTCAAAATGATGAATGGGCCTGTAATCTACCAGTCGGATTTCGTACGTGTTGTAAACATTGCAGATGTGTTGTCGAAAACGGTTTAAGTTTCGAGAAAAATATGGATATGCTAATACACACTAGGTAGGTGAGCATATGACAGGCTATTTTTAAATTCCAAGAAACTATTATAATTATATGTTTGACCTTGATGTTTTGCTCCGGTCGAGCGTTTTGGTGACGCCATCTTGCACTGAAACCAACCATTTGATCACATGGATTCCCTGTCGTGTTTGGTTTTGAAAGCAATCATTGTTAATCGCGTGTATATATTAATGATTTCATACTTAGCTTTTGGACAATTCAGTCCGAGAATAGTTTTCTAGTTTAATTTAAGGTAGCATGGGCGTGTTAGCTAAGGAAGAAACGTTACACTAGTAGAACACATACAGATGTTGTTAACGACAAAACAGCTATAAACATAGACATGAAGCAGGCGAAAAAGAAAGCCGAGTGCCATAGTAAAACGACCTTGTAGTGATAATGAAGAGAGTCAAATGAGAAACTTAGAAGGTCAGACGAATGTAACGAAACAGTAGGAGTGGAGATAAGGAGAGGAAAACAGATGATACAGACAATATATAATACAGAGAAAAGAGAGGGAGATATGACGCAAGAGGTCATTATGACCCAGTTAGTAGGGTCAGGTTTTTCTTTTTAAATACTGATATTTCAATCGCACAGAAATTATAAGATTCATGCGGAAAAAAAGGATATAGATTCAGTGTGGAAATGTTTTTGATTTGGTATTATATTTTAACAAATTATGTAAAAATTTGTAATGTTACTTAGATCAGCCTTTATAGTGCAGTGCGCTTTACTTTGGAATGAAGAGAAATGGCAAATGTTTGAAAAAAGAAACAGATACATTTCTGATATTTAAGATAAAAAATGATTATTGTTCTGGTATTGATGTATGTTTGGTCATTCACAAAGACTTGGATTGTAATAAAATGGAAGATGTAAAGTAGAAATTGAAGTGCAAGATGTTTGATTTATGTACATATGTAGTGTTGCGATCATGGTAAAAGTGGAGATAAATGAGGAGACGTCATTTTCTATAGCATGGGTGAACTTTGTGTTTTTCCTGTGCATCCATCATGCTTGTTATTATACATTATTTACCAACTTGTACGTATTCGACGCGATACTGGGACAATTGTAATACTTATACTTGACAATCGACGACAATATTTGCAAAACTCGCCCTATATCGACCTGGCCAATACGAGGTCCTGTTGGCCATTTTCACTTACTCTCGAAAGCCTGATATGAGAATAGTGTAAACTATTTTAAAAAGCAACCATTTTGTTTTCAGTTTAATCTACTGTTTTGAAAGTTATATGCCTTGTTTGAAAACACATTTGGAATAACAAGCCTATACAATACTTTAACTACTTTGTAATGTTTGATATAACAGTTGTATTTAACCTGTTGGTGATTTTTATGAACATTATGCTTTTGGAAACCGACAAAATGAACAACGAAGGTTAAAACAATACTGAACTTTTGGCAAGCGATTAACGAAATAATCACGAAATGATATGCTTCCTTAGAATGTACAGTGCATTCGGCTATATCCATAATGTCATTTTAAAGAATGCTTGTTAAAGTCAGCAAAGTAATTTCTTAAAAAGGAGAATCCGTGAACGAAAAATGTATAACAGCTTCACTTATATCTTGGCAAATACCTTTTACCTTGGCAAATAACAGGACTAATATGTATTATCATTAATAAATAGCATTTTGATATAAATATGTAGTTACGAACAAGATGTTGCAAAATTAATATGTTCTGTTCTGAAATGAACTTTATCTATTTGAAAAACTACAGAAACAAGCTCAATAGCCAAAAGTTAAAACATAAACCCCGTTTAATGGCACAGGGTAAACGGCTATACATTCATTTGAAGACTCCATTGTACACCTTTTCACGGGAAAGCATTTTATATATTAAACTTTGATAAATGTGTGCCTTACAGAAGAGGGTATTCACAAAGATCGGACGAAAAAATATGTAGCCTTCTACAGTATATGGACTTCTACCTATGCAAAGAAAATAAAGAACCCCAAGAGCTGGTTTGAAGCTGGTTTTAATAGCTCATAGATAGAGCGTTCCCTTTTGGTGCGAAATGTCGCGACTTCAAACCGCGGCCGCGTTAAACAGAACGACGTTAAAAATGGTGCCATATGACTCACTTGCCTAGCGCTTGGTATTCAAAGGGTAGTACTGGGGAAATGGTGTACACAGTACTGCTTTAAACCACGTAAGTTAAATCCTGTTTATCATAAAAGAACCGAGATGTCTCATCGCAAATAGCTTAGGTTTCGCACCTTGATTTATTGTTTCACTTAATGTGTCTTAAAGACTTCCTACATCTAGATATCACTGGGTATTGCAGTCACTTCTTCCTCATGACACTTATTGCATTGAAGCACATTTTAAGTCGTGATGGCGTCACGGTGGTGTCAAGTCAAAATGCGTCGACGGACAATTAAAAAAAAGAATTAATAAATAATTGGTTGAAATTTAATGTCATTTGTCATAACACTGTGATATACAAATATGCAAACCAATCGATATTGAACCAAGACTAATGTAGTGCTTGAAAAAACGTGCAACGTGTTCGGTTTTGTATAGGTGAGCTAATAATTGGTTAATTGTGACTGAACACCACAGAGCGAGTCTATAGATTATTACATCACGCGATAGATTAAAACAACGAATTTTATTTATATAGCATTTTAATCCGTACAAATTATCTATGATAATAAAATCACAGTAAATTCATCCATAGTATGTGTAAAATTATCAGCAAATTAAAATAAAAATCCTTTCATTGAAGAAAATCATTAACATGGCGTTTTACCGAATCATCAAATTGAAATTACGAATTGAATAATGTTAAGCTTGAATATACGATTACACACTAAAAAGAACGTTTTGACTGAACGTAGGTGTTCATGTTAAAAAATATCAAAGACCTTATCATTATTATTTAATATGTTTGTTTATTCCAGAGCAATATGATTTTCTGGTATTCCTATGAAATAGAAATAAAGGTTAATTAATGTCTATATGAAAATGCTTTGAAAGAAGGTTACGCTATATCACCACTGAAATTTAAAAACAAATACTCTTAATAAAAGTAACGTGCTGGCTGTACGTTCAATTCATGCGGTTTGGAAAACATGGATCGTCTTCAACACTGTTTTTAAATAACGCTATATTATATAGCCCCAGTTTTATTAAGTAAACGTAAATTAGTTAAATACATCATCATAATAATCTGAATACTGATAATTCAATTCATACAATCAAGATTAAGTTAGAAAAGGGGCTTGATGAAATAAGCTTCTTTAGGTTGTTACGCTTAACATTCTTCGACAAATCTGGGACTTGAAATTTACATCGATATATACATGTATCAAAACGCAAAAGGACATGAGCAAAATACTGGGGAAAAGTCATCGCACTACTGTCATTATATATACCACAACATAGCTCACAACAACCGCAATTGGTACGGACGTCAAGGGTTTACGACTTTTTAACAAGAAGGCTGCATAAGTTTGGTAGATAACACATGATATTATCGCCAGATTCATTGACATTCGGGGTGGGAATGCGTTTATACTTGCGGTTTCGCGGAAACCTAATAAAAATATGAAGATGCCGATGTAGCCAACAGCAGCTGAAATTTAAAACGAGTTTTATGATAATTTTAGAAGTCTTAATTTTTTCAAGTCACTAATCATTCATATTTGCACATGTTTCACTTTTTTTTTCTATAGAATTATGAATAATTATTAATCAACTTCAACGTCTTAGACGAGATATAGAGACACTTGCTGTACTAATACCAGACAATTGAAGACAATAATGCCAGAACTCGCTCAATATCAACCAAACTCGGCCAATATCAACAAAACTCGCCGAATATGAGTTTCCTCCGTTTTGATTGGCTACAAAACTCGCCTCATATAGGATTTGAGATGTGAGACTCGCCTTATATAAGAAATATGCTGGAACTTATTTTGTTTTCCGTTTTCCGACTGTTTTGAAAATTTCGTGCTTCGTATAACTCTATTTGGAATACTTGAACCAATTGAATGATTTAACCACTTTGTACGGTTTGATATTACAGTTGTATTTAACCCGTTGGTGGATTTTAGGACTATTATGATTTTGTACACCAACAAAATGGACGACGAATGAAAACCTTTGACATTTAAGCAAACAATTTACGAATTTTAGGCGAAACGAAATGCTTCTTTACAATGTACAGAGCTTTATTCATAAATATGTGCAATATCACTTTAAGGATGCATGTTAAAATCAGCAAAGTCAAGTCTACAAAAAGACTGAAACCATCAATTGATAATATTGAGGGATAAATACGGCTTCAATGTGAACTAAAGGTAAGTTATAAGAATGTTTTTAACCAAACTGGCAATAGTTAATTAATAAAATACTTATTAATTAGGTGATTTTATATTGGCCCAGGTATTTGTCCTCGGTCAGCTGTATTTTCCTGAGCTCTTATAACTTTCCTTTAGTTCACATTGAAGCCGTATTTATCCCTTACCTCGGACAAATAACTAGGCCAATATGAAATCACCTCATTAATAACATTATAATATAATCTTTATGTACAACCTATGAAGAATTCAAATGAGACTCTTAATCATACCCTTTAAATAGTGTTGACGTTAGGTAAATTCTTGCTTGGGATTCAAATATATAGTGATTAGCAGTTGGACAAGCTTTCAGATCATGTTTGATCCTTAATAAATATGGCAGAATAAAAACATAAAATAATTACCAGCACAAAAACTAATAATTGCATCCCAACCGTGATAATTTACAGTGTCATCATTGTGTTTTTGTTGGCTTCGTGTTGCTAGAAATATGGTTACACCGTGGAAAGCTATGTATGTGATAAGAAGGGCGGCAGCTCCCTTCCTGAGCGGAAAAAAGTCTAAAATAAACATAAATAAATCATATTTAGTAATTCTTAGGACTACACAGCTTATTGCATATCTTTTTGAAATATCTCTGAAAAATGCTTTTATTTACTATTTTACTATTTTAACCGCTGTTTCTTTCAATGACATTTTTTAAGATAATTTTTAAGTGCATTTACATGCATTTAACGAAACTCATTTAACATGATTTAACCTGCAATCGAGGCATATACTCGTTAAACTTTAAAATGTGCAAATGAAAGGAAAAATAATGGAGAAAGACTTACTCCGGCCCAGTAATCTTTATACGCAGATAATTGACCATTTTCTTGCACATAATAACAAAATATAGACATTGCAACACATCCTCAAATGCAAAATTAATACTTTAATATTTCACAACATAAACTTACTAGAATCTGATGGAACACAGTCAGACAATGGTGAACAGTTAGTTCGGTTTTCCTCAGTAAAATTGCAGCATTTGAACAAACCAACCGCTACTTTGTCTGTTTCACTCCAAGCCCAATTTGGCAATACAACACTGGGTATTGCGATGCTTAGCGAACAAAGTGGAAGACAGAGTTGCAGTAACAACTGAAAATATTTAAAAGAAGACTTCGTAAATCATTTGATTGGCAGTCTTGCAATTACAAGTGTATGTGGCTGTATATATGTTATGCAAAAATATCGTATTAAAACTGATATTATTCCTACATTTAATTGCATCGGGTTATAAGTCAGAACCTATATTTAACTTAAACGAATTAATGTTCGTAGTTCAAAGAGGTGAAAAATCTACCAAACCTTAAACGAACAGAGTCCGGAACAAGACTTTCCAATGAATGTCGATAACACTTTTCCTCTGGTCTTCACGTTACCGCACGCCTTTATCAAGCTTTGACAGCATGCTTGCGGAGCAAGATATTTGAGTGAGGTCAAGTTAATTTGTTATTGATTGATATTTTTTTATTTCAATAGGAAATTTTCCCGATAAATAGGAGGACGTATAAGAAAAGAATGCGACTTCATATTGATAGTTTACATTCCGACATATCATATTGTCTATATTTTTCATAAGCGAAAATAAGAAAGAATACATTCGCCCTCATAGTATTGCAACGATTTAAATGTTTTAGGAATAAATATGTTTATTTTAAGACTCACGTGCAGATGACGTCTCGATCATGACCTGAAGAACACAATCATATTAATAATTTCAATAAATATAATTAAATGCACTTGCAACTTATTATGTTCAATAAATCAGAGAACACAGACGTACAGTATGTGTGTACGTTTTATAATGAAAATTCATAGAAGCATCCTAATCGACTAAGTGATCTTTGAACTGTTTAGTTCGGTAATTAAAACACTTTTTTAATCAATGCGAACTGAGTATCTAAGCCTGCTTATATCCAATAGAACGCTTAGTCGCTGGCTTCATATCATGCATATCGGTAAAAGAATGAAAAATATTGGTGAATGATAACTTGATCATTTCCCTCTGGCTAGAGTGAAATGATAATATTTGATCAATGATTTTTCACTCTGTTCAGACAACTCGGGACCATGTTTCCATCTTTTATAAGATTTCCTTTAATTGTTTTCTTTCATCAGTTCATTTTTCATTTTAAAAATAATGCGCAGAAAAGGCTTGACAAAAAGCTGAACGATAAAGGAGTCCCGCCTTATCAAAAAGTTTAGAACATTGGCCATAAAAACATGAACAATTAAATCAGAATGAAAACGAATTAGCCTTTCAAGGCCATAGTGTTTTCTGACATCTTGTCGAGAACACTCTAACTCTAAAAGTCTGCGCTCCATCCTTTTCAAAAGCATCTTCGAGCACATCCTCGACAATTCATACGGGATTTTCGTAAACCCAAAATTAAACGGAAATGTGACATTCAACTTTATATAGATATGTAACAGATTCGCTGTCTCATCAACAGACATTTTTCGACTGCACTGAGCATGAATTCACCCCGAAAACATAACGTAAGATCCAGCGTCTGAGAGCGTCAGTGAAAAGATAGATATACACTACGAAACAAACACTTAACACAGACTTCCGTAACCTTTACGCATACAATCTTTTATAAGTCAATTTTTGTTGACTTAAATCTGTTAAAATTGTTCTTTAATGTACAAAAAATGCTACATGCTCAAGTTCCATATAAGTGTATTTTTACGCGATATATATTGTTCAATTTCCGAAATGCTTTTTTATTTAATATTGTTGTGCCTCAATAAGTGTTAAAATGATAAGTTTCGCTGATGTAACTCGGGTTTAATCTAAAAATAATTTCAATTCTAGATCCATTTCCATAATTATTATGTGGAACTTTTTTAGTGGACGGACTGCTCGTGCGAAAAGGAGGTAAACTTGACATAGAGGTTAGGCCATAGTTGGTTCCATTCGCACAGAAAGAGCTGTCGTCAAACAAACTTTATTCCAGTGGGGAAAGATATTGAAAAAAACACGATAAATGCCTGAAATTAAGAGAAAAATTGATGAATTCAGTGTAAGATCGTGTTTATTTCACGAGTGGTCACATAAAATGTGGCACTGTAATAAAATACGATCTTACATTAAATTTAATAAATATCCTATTACGAGCCGTATTTAAGTTATGTACAACGGAGTGACAGACAAAGCAGATTCTCATGATATGATTAGAAAATATTATTGACACAACTTAGTGTGATACAAACCTATAGTGAAACATCAGGTACCTCTAACGGGCTTCAACGACCCCGAATATCTAGTGTAAGAAATAGTTAAAGGTCTTTTAGACGTTTTTGAACAGGAAAGGCAATGCGACAAATAATTACATCCAATTAACATTATTGTCAATATATTTAGCGTTTTAAAATAGAATGGCGACGTCAATCGGGTTGGGTGTGTCCTCACTTCGGGATCTAACGAGAATTAAAAGTTTTTACCATTTTTTTCACTAGTTTTCTCGTGCGTGCAGTTAAAGCAGCGTTTTTTTTATATTTACCTCCGATGATTTGTACGTGTTGCTTGGAGATCTACCAATCTCTGAAAAAATAAATATGTATTGATGTCATCATAATCTTTAAATAATTCAGATACTATGGTAAGTTCGAGATCACTTCATTTTTATCTATACTTTCTATCTTTCAGTAGGAAAAAGGCTAAAATGGCGGACGTACATTATATGATTTATATCCCATCATATTGTGTTGTCCTTACTGTTCATTTTAAACTTACGTGCGGATGATGTATCGAGCACGACCTGAAGAACACAATTATATATTTTTATTCATATATTTACTTGAATTATATATGCATAATGTTGTAGGGAACACTCTCAGGGAATTCAAATTTGTACGTTTTACAAGAAAAATATCCGATTCCCAAATACATGTTTAATTTAAATTTTATATGTTTATAAGTTTTATAAGGTCATAATACAGTTTTTGTATACAAATGCAAACACTTTTGCCTGAATCAAAAGAACGGCTAGTCACTGAAAAGATTATGTAAAACAAATCAACTGACATAGTACACTCTTTATAATATTATTACCAAAAAACATTGTTGACAAAAGTTGGTAAGATTGAACTTTGAATCCGGTTCGGCTAACGGTTTTAAACGTTATTTACTGTAGCGTACGTCGTTATTACTGACAAAAATGGCAAAAATGTCTTCAAGGCGTTATTGACCCGGACGCGCGCTGCGACATATAATTTCATCCACTTAACAAGATTGTAAATATATGAAGAGTTCTAAAGAAGAGTCCTCATTCGGACTGACTGCGCCGATATACTATTACGAGTAAGAAGAATTTTCGTTCAAAGTTTCCCTGCCTGGTTATGGAAGCCTTTTTCTTTAATATAATTCGATATGGTTAAATTTACCTCCGATGATTTATCTGCGTCACTTGAAGGTGGACCTCTTTCTGAAAACATAAATATATACTGGTGACATCATTATACCTCAAAATAACTTTTGAAAATAAAATTAGCCAAACATGTTCGTCAATCAGTTTAAACAAAGCACGCTCGCAATGGCTCTTTGCATCGAAGAGTAGGCCAAACATGCAAAGCTTCTAACAGTCAATTTCCATCTGTCAAAAATAATTGTTTGTCCACGCGCTGTTTTTGCGAGCACAAGTGAAAATTACTAAATAATCTATTGTTGGAAAACAAATTAATTACTGATAACAAGATTGTAACCGTGTATTTAAAAGCAGAAAGCGCAAAACTATTAAATGGTGGTGAACGCTAAAAGATTTACTGTGGTCTACTATAGTCTCATAGGGTAGAAATACCATGTTTTATTCTCATTTCTTTCAAATTAGACTCGGCTTCCTTCATATGAATCATTGTTTTTGACATTTATTCATTTTATGGAATATTTAAACAGTATTATTAATTATGGTAGATCTTATCTGAGAGTAAGAGCGATCTTTAAGAAAAAACAATGCGAACTGTACATATACGATTTGTCTTCAGGGGTATGAGCCCGTGTCTGCTATAGTTACTTTCATGTCAAGGTTCATAACAAATCTCTGTTGTTGGTAGTATCTCGGATGTTTGAAACCGATAGAGGCTTTTAGAGATAGTTCACTTGTTTTTTTTAAGTTCATTTAAAGCGTAGCGGATTTAAAGCAACGAGCATCAAAAGCTTTAAACACTACATTTGCCAACTGATGTATTATGTTATGATGGTGTGTTATGTCATTCATCTATAAATTCTTTGATTTATATTTTTTTCATCATGACTGTTTTTGGCCGATGGCCTTTATAAAAAACCTGAATTGAAACGGATGTCAAAGCTATTCGGCATTTCTTTTAATCATTATGTTACTGATAATAATTGGTTTCATCTCAGAATCGAAACTTTTTCACGTTTTCAATTCTACATGCATATAACATGTACTACACCAAACACGTTTAATTTAAAAACGTTATACATTTGATAAGCCTTCAATAAATAAATGATGATGGTAGTATCTCGGATGTGTGAAACCGACCGAAAGGCTATAGATACATTTCATTCGTTTTAAAGTTCATTTGAAGCGTAGTGGAGCTACGGTCATTTAAAGTTTTAAACACTTAACTTGCGAACAGAGGTTAACTTTATGTTGATATGTTATTCACCTGCTATGATTATGTTATTGATAATAATCGGTTCCATCTCAGAATCGAAACCTTTTCACGCCTCGGTCGGGGCTACATGTTTAGATTCATATCACATGTACTTCACCCAACATATTTAGTTAAAATGTATTTGATAAGCCTTCAATTAAAAATAAAAGTAAATATATACCAATATCACTGCTGGTTATTGTACCGGAAACGACGCCACCTTTAGATGTAATATGTTTTCTCCCTTGAACGATATCATTAGCTGAAGGCTTTCGTCCCGGTACTTCTCCATTTAAAGTAGCTTTACTATCATTTTTCCCGTGAACAGTATGATTAGCTGAAGACATTCGTCCCGGTACTTCGCCTTGCATTGTTGCTTTTTTATTATTTCTCCAGTGAACAATTGGACTAACTGAAAACATTAGTCCCGGAACTTCTCCTAACGTAGTAGCTGCACCAGTATTGCTCCCATGAACATTGTGATTAGCTGAAGGCATTCGTCCAGATACTTCTCCATTCAAAGTAGCGTTACTATCATTTTTCGCGTGAGCAATATGATTAGCTGAAGACATTTGTCCCGGTACTTCACCTTGCACAATATTCTCTCGGCGTCGTCTATTTTCCCCATTGTCCTGTCCTACACCAATGTAAATAGGTGTCTTAAGGTTTTTTTCCATCACAGTAAATAATGTTTAGGTTTGCTTGAGTTCATTATCTCTAATGATTTATAGTAGTAAATGATTTTAGTTAAAAACGTTATCACTAAATGCGATAATTCAATGATAAAGTAACGTGATCATATGATAATCAACTGTATATAGTAGCTCTGTAATGTCAGTTTTGTGCAAGGGAACGTGTGCGTATTAAAAGGATGTTAAATGAATTGTCAGATCATATCATGATAATACATATTTAAAAAAACTTTAGAAACAAGTAGTCCAAACTTTAAAGCCTTATGCATGTTCTAAAAATGTGAGGATTTAAATGATTAAATTTGGTTTGTTATGGATCGAATGATTTTTGGTTACATGTTATTTAAACCCAAATATTTAAAGCATTCATTTCTCGAAGGTTAACATTGTATTTGACTTGTATTTTGGCGGTAAATCACGCCAGTTTTTATATTATTTATTTGAGTTTCTTTAATGGTACATGCCATTATATTTATATAACTACATTCTACATTTGTGGGTAACACAACTATTGAAAAACAAAGTTAAAGCCAGTGTGCCCTTTACAATCTGTAAAACCTTGTCTTAATGATTACACAGTCAGTGATAACGCTTTACTAGCTTACATGTACTTTGCGTATTGACAATCCTTTCAGAAATAGATGATTAAAGGCATAGTAATAAAGTATGTCTTTGCGCTTACCATGTTAGAAAATTTTGTATTTTTCTTTATGACTATCTATTCACTCCAATTTCAGAAAGGCAACACAGAGGCGTAACTTAAATATGCTATAAAATATCGTGCAGATATTTTACAACTCTATTCTATAA
Source organism: Mya arenaria (assembly GCF_026914265.1). Lineage (NCBI taxonomy): Eukaryota > Metazoa > Mollusca > Bivalvia > Myida > Myidae > Mya > Mya arenaria. The sequence continues at coordinate 26,009,256 of NC_069138.1, read as the reverse complement.
AAGAAGTTGATTATTATTCATTGACCTTGACAAACATTGTTTAAAACGGTTACTTTACCGACTTCCCTCGTGATCGAATATATGCATATAAAGTTTCAAATTCGTTATTTAAACATAATAAATCACCAGGTTGATTGTTTGTTGTTGTGTGATTATTTTCGACTTTCTGACGAGCAATTTTAGTCTTGTAAACACAAGTGTGTTTTGGCCCTTTAATAAAATAAAACTTTATTTTTTATTACCTCACCTTTAGTCATAAGTCTATACATATTGTTTGATGTTGTTATGTTTTTGTTGTTATTATAAGTAGTAGTAGTGTAGTGGCCAATCCGAGCCCAGTATTGATAAACCCGCATCAGTGTATGATAAGCCCGCCTCTGGCTAACAGTTGCACGTATGTTGATAGTTCAGTTATTGATTAGCTTCAATATCGTGTGCGTATGAGTATGAATGTAATAAAGCTATATTAAACCATTCCGTTTTGGGTCTGTTATATACATTAAACTGACAACATTACAAGAAGTAGTAGTAAAAGTAGTAGTAGAAGTAGTAGTAGTAGTAGTAGTAGTAGTAGTAGTAGTAGTAGTAGTAGTAGTAGTAGTAGTAGTAGTAGTAGTAGTAGTAGAAGTAGTAGTAGTAGTAGAAGTAGTAGTAGTAGTAGTAGTAGTAGTAGAAGTAGTAGTAGTAGTAGTAGTAGTAGTAGTAGTAGTAGTAGTAGTAGTAGCAGCAGCAGTAGCAGCAGCAGCAGCAGCAGCAGCAGCAGCAGCAGCAGCAGCAGCAGCAGCAGCAGCAGCAGCAGCAGTAGTAGTAGTAGTAGTAGTAGTAGTAGTAGTAGTAGTAGTAGTAGTAGTAGTAGTAGTAGTAGTAGTAGTAGTAGTATTAGTAGGAGCAGTAGTAGTAGTAGTAGTAGTAGTAGTAGTAGTAGTAGTAGTAGTAGTAGTAGTAGTAGTAGTAGTAGTAGTAGTAGTAGTAATAGTAGTAGTAGTAGTAGTAGTAGTAGTAGTAGTAGTAGTAGTAGTAGTAGTAGTAGTAGTAGTCGTAGTAGTAGTAGTAGTAGAAGTAGTAGTAGTAGAGGATGAAATATGTTATGATGTGCTGATATACTTAAGTAAAACAAACAAAGCTAAATCAATCTCTCGATATTGGAGAGACATTTCGCAGATCACATTGGCCATGAAACTGAGTAACAACGATTTAAAAGATAACAACGATCCGTGTCACCACGTTCTTAAGTTTTCCATTGTGCTGAAAAATCGCCCCATAGTTATAGAAGTAAAGATAGACAAATTAAGGTAATCCAATGCTTATTACTCAGAATTTTGCAATGGAACACATGTTTTTCCTGCGGGTAAAATATTTCTATTCCCCATTTCGTTTTTTTCCATAAGCCAAATCGTCGTCAGGGTTAGAAATGATTTTTTTTCTTGCACCTAATTAACTTTTGATTTCAAGTGTGATCCAGAGGCGGACTCCTTCAAAGTCCGCTTTTTATGGAGTAGTATCATAGGATTGAAATCACTTTGCTTTTAAAACTTAAACGTGCGAATTGTAAATATCATAGCATAAATGAACATTTGTATATGATTATAATGTATTAAATTAAAAACATAGATGCAATCTAAATTGGTGAGAACCTTAAAAGTGTTTCTAAACTGAAATTAAACTTAGATAGCAAACTAATCATGGTTATCGATTAAGATTGTTAGACAACAAAATGGTAATGAGCTATGCCAATAAAATATAGTAAAACGTGTATAATACAATAAAAATAAGACAAGCAAGATCAGTACTATGGCGAAAAAAAAACAACGGACATATAGAGGTTTAAGTCAAATAAAGATTGGTCCTTAAGATTTGGGTACAAGGTCTAAGACCGATAAGTGAACGGCTAACGTAAAAGTGAAATAAGCAATTGTCCTTAACCGGGTAACTTATACACATGAAATATGAGACAAACGAGTGAATAAAGAGAAGTAGAAGACGAGCAATATGATA